>NW_004949120.1:2037156-2091110 GCF_000317375.1 Microtus ochrogaster
CTCACCTTCCAAGATATGGACGGAGGGGGGAGGACCTAAGACTTACCACAGGGCAGGGCACCCTGACTGCTCTTTGGACTGGAGAGGGAGGGGGAGAAGGGTGGGAGGAGGAGGAAAAGGGTGGGAGGAGGAGGAGGGAGGTGGGAGGCTGGGAGAAGGCAGAAACTTGTTTTTTTTTCCTTTTCTCAATAAAAAATAAAAAATAAATAAAAAAAAAGACACAGAGTGTTGGAATGGATTAAAAACCTCAGGCCCGGCTATACATGGTGCAGAAGACTCTGCTTCACCTCCTGGGACTGAATGTGAAGAAATGAATTATCCCATGTAACTGGAATCAAAAAGAATATGATCGTAATCATAATTGCATCATCTAAATCAATTTATATAAAAACAGCCAATGAAGCAGAGGTCACTATGTAATGCTGAGGTCGTTTGTTCAACAATTATTGCAAGTTTACATAATTGAAAGAGCACATAGCAATGGCCCTAAGGTACAAACAGGTTCAGTGCAAGAAAGTAAGGAGCCTTACCGCAGGAGTGTTAGCAACGGATAGACATCTGAGATAAAATCAACAGAGAAACATAACAGTTAACCTGCGTGCAAGTCCAGCTGGACTTAGCCCTCACAGAACATTACCACCCATGACTATAAAACACACATTTGCTTTCACAGGTCTAGGAAGAATCATGTCCTTTCCCTTGCCAGCTTCTCGATTCTGTTCTTCATTCCTTCAAGACCACCTCCAGCATCTTCGAAGCCCCTGCTTCTCAATTTGTTTCGCTATTGTCTTGACATCTGATTATGACTCCTCTTCTTTATGTGAGGCAGTTCCGGATTACCCAGGAAAAACTGCCTGCCGTCTTCTGACCCTGAGTCCCCTGCATAAATCTACTCTGTCACGTGAGGCAACCTCACATGTTCCAGAGAGTAAGACTCCCTTGGAGTGGTGTATTAATCTAGATAGCATAATCAAATATTTCTATTCTTGTCTTACCCTCTCTGAAGAGTGGATGGGGAGGTAGAGGGAGTGAAGTGGGGGAGGGGTTTGAAAACTGGGTCTGGTATGTAAAATGAGAAAAGATTGCTTTTTTAAAAAAATAAAGTGATTAATTTAAAAAGAATACATTTGATGAAGAAATTATTTTGAAACAACTCTTTGGTCTGGGGAGATGGATCAGTTGGTAACTTTTTTGAGTCAAGCATATGGGTCAGAGGTAGAGTCTTTAGGACCCACGGCACGGGTGCCATCCTTCCCCAAGTCTAAGAAAGAGTACAAGCTCCATGCTCCTCCTCACTCTCTCCCATGTCCTAGTCATTGTTTCTATATGCCAGGGTTGGGTGAAAGAAATAAGAAAAAAGTGAAAATAGAAATGTTCACTTTCACACATGGACTGTTCCCAGATCCAAGTGCTCTCTGCCATGTCAGGAACTCTACAATATCCTGTTAGCCCCTAAACTCATACATTTGATTTGTTATAAACCTAAAATGATATGTTCCTTGGTGATAAATGAATCTCTATTGAGAATTATTTTTAAAAAATACATCTTTCTCTCAACTACTTTGTATGCACAAAAGACACTCCAACACCCATTTGTGTTTGCCATCAATGGTACTTTGGGTTTAATTTGTCCTCATGATCTCATAGGGAGCAGCACTATTAGGAGGTGTGGTTTTGTTGGAGTGGGTATGGCCTTATTGGAGGAAGTGTGTCATTGTGGGGCTAACTATTGAGGTTTCCTATCCTCAGTATAATGCCCGGTGTCTTAGTTGATTTTCTGTTGCTTGGTATATGTAGGACTCTCAGCTACTACTCCAACACCATGTCTGCCTGCATTACACCATGCTCTCTGACATGGTGACAATGGACTGAACCTCTGAAATTGAAAGTGAGCCCATTCGATGAAATGTTTTCCTTATAAGAGTTGCTATGATCATGGTATCTCTTCACAGCAATAGAATACCCCAACTAAGACAGCATCCAAAGTTTATCTTGGTTTAATAGACTGTATTAGACACAGGCAAGTACCATTTACACCCTAACATTGTACTATCATCCTCTATTGTGGGCCCCTTTATAATAATAACTGGTTAGCTATTCACTCAGCTCTTATTCTGCCAAGCCTTTGGCCATGGCCTTTTTCTGTCACCTGATTTAATCCTAGCAAAGGAGTTCTATTTATTGTACTTTGGAGATTTTAAGGAATTCAACAAGGATAAAAGTTATTTTACCATCTGATAAAAATACAATCCTAGGAAACAGTTCTCTAAATATATGTATTGTTATTATTCACAGAAGGGCAGACATTCAAGATTAAGACAAAAATCCCATGAAAAATGAAAAATTGTAAATTCCCAGAAATTATAAAATCTGCAGTCCTCATTGCTTTCAAGCACAATTTGTTAGACTATTCAGGGAGATAATAAAATTACTCATCAACTTAACTCATTTTTATGTTATATGTAGTCATTTAAAAGCTGTATAACTAAATATACATATGTTTTTTAAACATATCAAAATAATATCACACAAATTAGATATTTTGTATCAGTTAATTTCTCATTGATTATGCATTTCCTCTCCTTACCTCAGACTACATCAACAGCTCATTATCCCAAGTGTCACTTATACATGTACCCATGCTTTCCGTGTCTCTACATAGTTGATATGCCCAGCACTGAGCCTCTTCTGCCAGAAAACAAAATATCACACGGAGTGGTGTATATCATGCTGATGTTTGATGTGTGCTTCCTTTCTGGCCAGAGTCCTCTTCCGGTGTCTTATGGCAGGTAATGGTGAGAGGTCTCCCTTGGGCCTCTTACATAACAACTTATTTTAATCATCTGTGACCTAATCCCATTCCCAAAACCTTCCTCTCCCTGTCCCTTCACCATGGAAACACAATATACACAATTGCAAGTCATGAACATTTGAACTATAATTGTGCACATGTGCATAGTTTTATGAAGCTGTTCATTATTTCATATTTTCAGTCATTTTTCATGTGAATTCCCTTGGACCGCTTGATAAAGGAAGGATCTTTTACTTCTTCATCATTTGTTTTCTCTCACATTATCCCAACCAATTTAATCAATCTTTCTACTGAACTGTTAGTTCGTTTCTTGTGGTTTCTAAATGTTTTCAGTGATATATGCTAATCAATTACTTTAGAATTATTTATTAAGTATCATGGTTTCCCCCCAGGAAATTCTCCTTATGTTAGTACATTTATTAAGCAAGCCATATGTTTCTCACTGACAGAACTCAAGATTGTTTTATATTAAATTATTACAGCTGTAAGAATCTACATTTTAGTAGAAATGGTTTCTGCCAGTGGCCATGGCAGAGAAGCAGAAGCGGGCAATTGAAGTTCAGGAAGTTGGCCCACTAGAAAGCAAAGCTCTGATGGGTGAATCTTAGATGGGCAAGGCCCTGAGGGCTTCAGCTCCAGAATGTCACTTGTTACTACTGTGCCTTTATATGTTTGTTGCTGTCATTGTTCTCTAGTATCTGGCATGGTGTGAATGGGTGTGGGAAGATCCCCGCTGCCTTTAATGCAGTGTGATTATCTCATGGAAATATCCCCTTCTACTGGGCATTCTTATTTGTTGATTATTATGAAGATTATTTCCTTTTAAGCTGTACAGCTTAAAGTGTTGCCTCTCGCCCCTGATAAAAATGGGGCTCTAGAGGATATAAAATAAGAACAAGAAAATGTCACACAATTTGTTTCTCTTGAGGGGTTGTATATGGACTGTGGATTAGGTTAATGATTAAGAAGAACAGCTGTTCCCAAGAAGCTAAATTAGTCTGAATTCTTTTAATCTTAATCTTGAGAGATGTGTTCACATGTTCTGGTGTACATTACAGTTTAAACAAAGCTTTAAATGACTTAAGTTTAGGTTAAGGTGATTTATTGATAGCTTTGAGGTAAAAAAAAATTCTGGGGAAACTACTTAAAGGAATACTTATTATAGCTGAATGTGGGACTCCTTGAGGTCAGGGAGCAGGAATTATGGGAGTAGGAATTATGGGAGCAGGCTTTATGGTAGTCTGGCTACTGTTGGCTGACAGTGCCTTTTTTCCTAGGATGGGTGAATGAATAAGGGTGATAACTAATTTCTTGTGCCTATTTCTACCTTAGCTTCCTGATATAAAAAAAACTGTTGATGAATGGGTATGCACTCTGAGGATTTAAAGTAGTGATGACTGATTCTTACTTATATATAAAAGTTTAGATTTGTGATTCTTCCAAGGTTTCTTATGAGATTACCTTTTGAGATAAGCAATAAAAGGATTGGTTCTTTGTAACCCCAAAGTACAGCCTGCCAGCAAAAGATAGCTTATTCCCAAGAAACATTGTGTTCAGAGAGCCTCCTAGGGCATTCAGGCTATCAACCACGTACACTGTTCAACCAGGACATAACTACTGCAGTGAGGGAGTCTTTGAAATATTTTCAAGAAAAGATTATGAACAATAGCCTGTACCCTCTCACATGTATTTTAAATAAATGCTAACTGGCCAGTAGCCAGGCAGGAAGTAAAGGTAGGGCAACTAAACAGGAAGTAGAGGCAGGGCAAGGAGAACAGAATAATCCTGAGAAGAGGAAAGATTTAGTCTGCAGTTGTCACTCAGACACAGAGGTCTACAATAATTGTAAATTGATTGGCCTATTAGCTCAGGCTTCTTATTAACTCTTATAACTTACATTAGCCCATTATTCTTGCCTGTGTTACCCACGTGGCTTTGTACCTTTTACAAAGAGGCTCATTAATGTATATAATGTATAACCCATCTCATATCCTCTATCATCTCTGTCACATCCCTATCCAAAATTAATGGCTTTGTTTGTTTGATTGTTTGTGGATTTCACATCATTCATACTGATCCCACTTACCTCCCCGTCTCCTCACATCTCCCCTCTGCCCTTGCAATGTTCCCCCATAAGCAAAAGCAAATTTAAAAGAAAAACAAAACGCCTAACAAAATGAAGACATAAAACAAAAAAAGAAGAAGAATCTTGCTATGTAATCTGTATGTGCCTCCTCGAGATACATAGTTTACCCTTTAGTTCTTTCATGCTTACTTGCAAGTATTCTTTGCCATAAGTCTTTGGTCTGGCTGTGCAAACGTTCTCATTGGACTTTCTTTGTACTGTCAGTCCCCAAATTATGATATTGATTAATAATTGTGAAATCTTGCCAATTAGCTTATGCTTACTCCCAACTAGCTCTTAGAAGTTAAATTAAATTGTTTCTATTAATCGATATTCTGCCACATACCTCTTTATCTCTCCTCCATTCTCTACATCCAAATCTCTCTGTGTCTGATGGGCAAAGTCCTGCTTACCTCAGACTCTTTTTGACTTCCTTTCCTTCTGGGAATTCCCACCTATTCTCTCTTGCCTAACTATTGACCATTCATCTCTTTAGTAAATCAATCAGAAGGTACCTTAGCAAAAACACATCTTCACAGTGTATGTAAAGATTATTGCACAACATCTGGTTCAAGGCCTCTGGTTTCTGATACACCACTGATAACGGGTTCTTATTGAGGCATCTCTTAGATATTCTGCTGCTGTTCTGTCTCATGATAATTCTGCTGGTTTGGATCTATAAGTTTGTCCACTTCACATGCTCCAACAGTTCATAGATTCTGTGGATGTAGGGGGGTGGGCCAACTCATATCACTGGTTCTATAATTGCGTGGTAGTTGAATTGGTCAGCTCAATAGCTTTCCCTAATTGTCACTACCCAGGTGAGTGATCCAGCATTGTCTCAACTAGTTCACCCAATGCAGCGTACAGCAAGGAGGAGACCCAATCCTCTTGCTTTAGGACCCTCAGATACAAGTCCCCTCACTCATCGCAAGGGCCAATTCTACCATTTTGCACAAGTAGAGTGCAGGGTCCAATCTCTCCCCTGATTGCTGTAGAGGGAATTAGAGGGGCTACAGAATCAGCTCTCTGCTCCCATGCCCTCAGGACTGGTTTACCTGCAACACTGACAACAATCTCAACTCTGGTGTGCTGCCCAGATGGGAAGCAAAGGCTGCTTTCTCAAGCACTGTAGCTAGTGAGTGCAGCTTCCTGGGCACTGCCAGCACAAACTCTGATGAGGTCCATGGAGCATTTAAATAGGTTTTGTGAGCAGAGTGCTACAACCTGCTTAATGGTGCAACATACATCTGCTATATACTTGAAACCGGGGCAATGTTCACAGCATTCAGAGGCAGTAAACAGACGTCCACCAGGTTGGACTGGGCAGAGCAAACAGGAAAGGCCGAATTTGTCCTAGCAATGTGGCAGCTTAAGTTTTTAAGAAATGCTTAGCATTTTAAGAAGCATTTCTGGTCAAAAAATAATTACAGATGAACAATAAAGGCAAATTCAGATGAAAAAGCCTCTAAATGGGTCACAAAGCTTGGAAGAGATAAGATAAAGAATACATAGGGTCATAAAAAGAAGTAAGTGGCTTTTTAAAAAAGCAAAGTCTTTAAAGAGACAGAGTACAGACAGTAATAAATTAAAAGTAATAAAGAAAAATAAGTCATGGAAAATTTACAGAGTCTGGATTATGTATATTATTGTGTTTTCTATGAATTTTTTGACTGTGAATGAGCTAAGTACAGAGAGAAATTTCATTGTACAAACTGTTAAACTAAACCAGAATATATACTCTAAAGGTATATTGATTTCAAAATATGGGTCTAAGGATATGTTGCTTTGGATTCCTTTCAGACTAATGTGATCAAGACCCCCTGAAAGGTTGCCGTGAACACTCCCCAAAAAAGATTTCATTAAACAAAAAGCAGAAGGTAGTTTAGGGAGAACTATGCCCAAATTCCCTAAATTATTGTTTATAAATGTTTGTTTACAGTTAAAGGGGGATATGCTATAGAGATCTGCATTGGTATGCAGTTTGATTTATTGATACAAATTTATGGTCAATTGTGTTACATGTATATTTCTGCTCTTGATTAAGGTATTGTGTTTGTGTAGCTTATTTAAAAATGTAATATATAATTAGGAAATATAGGTTAATAGATAATCATCTATAATAGTCAAGCTCGTAGTCACATTACTTAGATTTATACATGTACAGACATATATTTCAGATGGATAGGCGTTCTTCAAACCTTTCAAGGACAACAGAATATGACATTTTAAATGTTTAAGACCTTAGGACTTTTCATGACAATGAGACATATCTGCTCCTGGCAGCACCAATTATTTCAAGAGGCATGAAAGAGGCTCCTTATGGAGTTTGTTAGACATTTGGGCAAGAAATTGCTCTTGCCTAGACTGCTTGATAAATTGGACATGCAGGACATGCAAAGAAATGACTGTCGAACTTGCCTAAAGGTGAGATGATCCTTTGGGTTTCTACTTCATGAAAGAATCTGCCAGGTATTCTTCAAGACACTAAAGAAAGCAACTGATGGACTTTCCCATTGCAAGGCAGAACAGATCTTCAAATTTCTTTCTTCATGGAAAAGTCTACTGGATATATGGGCCTGTCTACTGAAGATTGGATGCCCCAAGAACACAGAACTTTGGGTGACTGTCCAGCAATGAAATGTCTCTGTCATTTCTAGAGTTTTGGAAGTTGCTTACAATGCACTTCCTGTTTACTTAGGTAATGCTATATCCTTCTGGAGTCTTTGATGGAGCTGAAGAATATGTAGTTATAGTTATAATTTTTCTTAGTTATCATAAAAGATAAGGTAGATATAAATATTCTAACTGTAATTCTTGCTTGATAACTGATTTGTTATATATAATTTTACTATGTTAAAGTTAAAACTTTCATTTTTATTTAGAGAGAAAAGGGGAGGTGATGTGGGATTCCCCTCTGTATGTTGAGAATACCAATGGTTAGTAAAGAAACTGGTTTGGCCTGATAGGGTAGAGTAGAACTAGGTGGAAAAAAATAAACTGAATGCTGGGAGAAAGAAAGATGATGATCAGAGAGATGCTATGGAGCCACTGCCAGAGACAGGCATGCTAAAACCTTGCTGGTGGCCATGACCCTCATGGTAAAATATAAAATAATGGAGATGAGTTAACTTTAGATGGAAGAGCTAGCTAGCAATATGCTTAAGTAATTGGTTAAGCAGTGATCTAATTAATACAGTTTCTGTGTGGTTATTTTGAGAGTCTGGGTGGCTAGGAAACAAACAATCAGAGGGTGGCCAGAAACATCCTGGTGGCTCCCTACAACAAGTGAGAATCAAGGCTAGCTCTCCCACTCTTATGATACCAGAACCATCGGTGAGGAAAAGCTGTCCCCCTGTGACAGATGAGAGTGCTGGTCCTGGGATACTACAATTTAACTAGACAAAAATTTTAGGTTCTACCTTGGGACTGCCATTTCTTATGTTATGGGATTTTTACTCAGTTTACAGCATCAAACATGGATTCCCTCCTATGAAGCGGCCCTGAATTCAATAGTGGCATGATTGGTTACCTATATCCTATAACAGTTATGCACTATTATATAAGCATACATTTGCCTGTGAGGTTGATGATGTAGTCTATAGGATTCACAGCTGGATAAAACCATTGATGTCTTACACTTAGCATTTTACCTAGTTTGTAAAACTGATTCTACAAAAAAAATATTTTAACTTCCCAAATGAATTATAAAATCACAATATACATACAAATCATGCAAGGATATGACTTCTAGGGAATCTCAAGGATCTTTCTAGGGAGAAATTTCTCTACTTATATTAATACGTTGAGATAAACTAACAATCATAATAATATCCTGTTTTTACAATTTAAACCTTTTAAAGAATAAATTATGCTTTAAACCATACATTTTCTAAAATATCCATATTACAGTAATTATTATTTCATAACGAATTTGTTCACTAGTTATTTTTTTAAATATTTATTTATTTATTATGTATACAATAGTCTATCTGTGTGTATGTCTGCAAGCCAGAAGAGGGCATCAGACCTTATTACAGATGATTGTGAGCCACCATATGGTTGCTGGGAATTGAACTCAGGACCTTTGAAAGAGCAGGCGATGCTCTTAACCGTTGAGCCATCTCTCCAGCCCCTCACTAGTTATTGTTAAGTACTTTTTAAATGTCAGAAATATTTGAATAAAGATACAAGAAACAATTCCCAATCCTTTCAAAGTTCATAAAATATCCTGAATATTATACATATGTATATAACATATATACACACTCAATACTTATAATTGAGAAAAGAAATTTGTGGGCATAATAGAAGTGAACTGTCATGGAAATTTGAAAACATCTGTATACATCACAATGCTGTAACACTGAAATCAATATGTGGTTATAAAGCCAAAATTATTTTACTAACGAAAGAGAGAAACCAAGAGACATTTTTGTCTTAAGAACACAAACACTTACTTAGAATACTGAAACTATAATGCAAGCCCTGCATATTTAAGAGGAGAGAGTGGGGAGCTTGTGTGGAGATGATTCTTGGGATTGAATACTGATTATGACACTGACGCTCTTCTTGGATGTCAACTTGACTGTAATGGCTATGCTTAGAACTATGACTACATCAGAACTAACTAAAGTCCAAGCTGCTGGGTATCGCTGGGAGGCTTAGTTTTCTTAATTAAACTACTCGAAGTATGAAGACCCCACTTTTAACGCAGATCTTGTGTTGTTGGAAGATCCATCTTTAATTTGATCTACACCTTCTTCTGGCAGCCTTTATAAAGGGTGTAGAAGAAGGAAGCTTGCTTTCTTTACCTGCTTTCTTACACTCTCACTGGCAACTTCATTCCTTTACTGGCATTACAGCCTACTTTGGTATTCTGTTGTATACTGAAGACCAGCAGAGACATACAGCCTCATAGATTGAACAACTACCGGATTCTTGAAACTTCCATTTGTAGACAGACTTTGTTGGACTACTAGGACCACAGCCTGTAAGCCATTCTAATAAATCTATATTTATTAAGAAGGAGATATATATTATAAAAGCTCTGTTCCTCTGGAAAATCTTGACTAATACAAAGACTCATTCAAACAAGAAAAGAAAGATAAACCAAGTGCATTTGTTTAACTACCAAATCCTGCCTATATTTTTGATGTCTTGGTTCAGGGTAGGCAAAGTTGTAGTACTGGCGCATCTGTATTGACCTGCCCTTGAAGTTCTGACAGGCTACTAAGAGTACCTCCTGCATTCATTCACTACATTACCTTTTAAAAGGGTCCTCCCCACTTCCCATCTTTCCCTTTATCTCTCTATGACTGTCTCACCCTCCCCACCTCTCTCTCTCTCTCTCTCTCTCTCTCTCTCTCTCTCTCTCTCTCTCTGCCTCTGCATCTCTGCCTCTCTCTTCTCTTCTGCTGCTTCTGGCCCCAGAGGCCAGTCTCCCCTTTCCCTCCTTTTATGTTCCCTTTCCCCTAATTCTTTTTAGTTAAAAGAGTCTTCTACATGAACTCTGTCTCATGGCATCTTTCTCTCTTGTGCCACTTTTTTTTTTTTAAAAAAATTACAACCAAAGTTCCTGTCGTTCCATAAGTCTGAAACTTTTTTCTGTTGATAAGATTGTTTGAGTAAATATATTGTGTGTAAATCTTCTAGTATAACCAGACATTTCAGATACTAAAGTCTCCATCATACTACTAAGTATATAATTTAGTTTCTGCCTAAAGGAAAGATCACTTGTTAATGGACTTAAATAGTTCAGTGACAAATCAAGTTTGAATAGTGACAACAACACGTAGCTAGTAAATACAGCAAAAAAGTCTTTCAAAGGCCTGTCTCCAGTGTGGGAAGAAATCACTGAGATATGTATCTACCTTCTGTCTTTTAATGTCTTTTTTTAAATTTAAAATCTCTCATTCTGAATATATATATATATGTAGATAGATAGATAGATAGATAGATAGATAGATAGATAGATAGATAGATAGATAGATAGATTTCTTTAAACTTCAACGTGTTCTCAACCTGTGAATTATGACTTCTTTGAAGTGAAATGACCCTTTCATGGGGGTTGCATATCAGATATCCTGCATACTAGATATTTACATTACTATTCTTACTATAGCAAAATTACAGTTATGAAATAACAACAAAATAATTTTATTGTTGGGGGTCACCATAACATGAGGAATTGTTTTAAAGAGCAGTAGCTTTAGGAAGGATGAGATTCACTATTTTAAAGTAAGTTTCCTGATATTAACTTAAATCAAAAGTTTAGCAGTTTTGTGATACTTCTTTCCAGTACAGTATCACATTCTTGCCATGAAAGAAAAGTTTTACATACTGTGTGATCTTATATTTCCCAATAATCAGATTGGCTGCCTTAAACTGAATAAGTTGCAATAAGCACTTAGAAAAGCATCACAGAAGTCACCGTTTTTAAGAAAGTTCTTAAAAGTACACAGCTGTTGGGCTTCCTCTGCTTGAAAGGCCAGATGCTACAGGTAATATGTATGGGCAGCTGATACCTTCCAACCTCAAAATGGAGTTTGTAATGCTATGATATCTTGTTTGTACAAATAAAGCTTGCCTGAAGACTAAAAGGCAGAGCTAGCCACTAGCTAACCATAGATGTCTGGGGGTCTAAATAGACAGACAGGAAGTGATATCACTGGGAGGAGAGATAAGTGATAAGGCAAAAAGAAACAAGAAACTCAAGTCTCTTTTTGGCTGGGAAGTAGAGAGGTACGATGACAGTGGTTTTGCTCCTTTATCTCTCTTCTCTCAGTCTTTCCTTCAACATTTGTCTCCAGGCTTTTATTAATAAGACCTATTAGAACTAGTGATCTACTATAAATTATTCATAAGCACTTGAAAAGTACAATTGAACAGCAGAATGTAAATAACTGTCCAATACTTAGTTTGTTTTGCTGGGTTTTTTTGTTGTTGTTTTTCCAGATAAACCAATTAAATCGATCCCTTCTTAGTGACACAGAACACTATAACTTTTTTTTTTCTTTTAAACACCGCTTGGCCCATTACATCTAGCCTTTTCTCGGCTAACTCTCACACCTGAACTAGCCCATTTCTAATATCCATGTAGCTCACGAGCTGGCTTACCAGGAATGATCTTAACCTGCATCTTCCTGGAGTGGGAGAACCATGGCAACTCTCTGACTCAGCTTCTTTCTCCCAGTCTTCCATTCTGTTAACTCCACCCACCTATATTCTAACCAATAAAATGGGCCAAGGCAGTTTCTTTATTGCTTAACCAATTCAACTTTCCGCAGTACATTTTCTCATAGGTGTATAGAGAAAAGTTTTCCAAAGGAAGGCACTGTGCCTCCATAAAGCAGCATGAGACAATGCCTATTGTGAGACAATTGATACCCAAGTGCACATAGAAGACAACTGTTCCATTACCCGCAGCTGCCAAAGCTCTTGCCAGTGTCCTTGATTGACTGCTTCCTTCCAGGGGCTGGTCTTCTTTTACTGTAGAAGGTGTCACAGAATGTAAAGCAATTTGGTGTTTTTGACAGATCTTATCCCATTGGTTGGCAAAGTAAGCCAAGTTTTCATGTTCTTTGAGTCAGATAACTTCTTTGGAGACTATGATATGCAGTTAAGCATGCATTTATCCTCACGAGGAGTGCGCTTGTCTGCTATGATGAGAGCTCGCTCACTGGGGACTTGGGAGCACCTCACACTTCTGTAAACTGCTTTCCATATGGAGGATTGAGAAGTAAGGGTGACAAATGGCTCCATTAGCACTGGCTACATAAATACTTCAGATGCTTTCTCTGGCTCCTAGGGAAAATTTGACTCAGAAGAATGTGCCTTGGATAATGTCTTGAGTTCAGAAATTAATAAAAATAAATCACCATTAAAATAGTCACTACTTACCAGTGGGTTTTATTTTTTTCTGAGCTTCTGATTTGGTTGTTTGTACACAGAACATCACAGATGTCGAAACACAATCAGCGAAGCTTCAGCCACGGAGGTTGTAAGGTAACTCTAAGTGCCAAGTTCTTGTGTCTGCTCTTCATGCAGTTAACATTCTTAGAAAAGTGCTGGAGTTTGAACCTAGAGCCTTGAACATACAAGAGAAAAACTCAACCACTGACTTTAGCCCCCTTTTCAATTTAAGCCTTAAACATCTTGTTAAGAGGCTACATTTCTGAAACACTGGCTGGAGTAGTGAAACAGTACATAATAAATGGCAAAGAGGTTGCCAACTAATCATTCCATCTTCACTCATCATTAAATGCATATTCAATATGCTTATTTACTGTATTTTTGACATCTCATATTCTTCTTCTTCATGTGTTGGCGATAAGTAATACAAATGAACTTTCATCTGCTTTCATAAGGTAAATGTTTGAAGAAATCTGTTGATAGTGACAATAAGCAAGCAATTATGAGGAAAAAACAGAGCTCACCAGTGACAAGACAGTAAAGAGCAGAGAGACATAGAAACAGACAATGGGGACTTTCCTGTATATTAAAACTAGGCAGAAGTACAGCTTCAGAGATAGAGAAGTTAGTCCACAATTGCTAAATTGGAATTCAGGCTGACTCTTTAGAGCTTTTCCCAGAGCAGGGCTTATGAATTATGTAGAACATCGTCACAACAACTGGTGAATGACCAATGTAGAAACAGGAAATGAATAGACAACTAAAGTTGTCATGACAAAATCTCCTCTAGTTCAATAAGATTAAAATTCTCCGACAAGCCACACAAATCTGTCAGTGCGATGACACATTATGTGGCTAGCTTATGCACCTGGCTGCTAATTAAATCAGCCTTTCTGATCAGGTAAACAAGGGAATAAAATGGTACGGAATTTATCAGTGCTTGTTTTAAAATGAAGAATAACTTAAGGTAAGTTTTTGGTAGTAAGGAACAATTAGCTGAAGAAAATACAAAAAAGATGTCCTGAGCTAGTATCTGTGCAGCAATCTAGACAGAAATATATCCAAATCATATCACTGTTCTGTAGAAGTCTTAAAGAAAGAGCTTTTTCACAATGAAGCATATTTTAATTTACCAGACTATCTTAATATCATGATGGAAAGAAATACTTTGAAAGAACAACATGGAGGGAGTGTAAATCAAAGTGGGAATGGAGAGATAAAGCTAGAAAAATGATCCAAGTCTAAGAAAAGAAAGCAAGAATATCTGTTTCTCGGTTGAGAAACATCAAATGGACTAGGTGAGTAAAGTCTAAAAAGGCAGGAAGATACAAAGTTTACTTTCTGTTGAAATGTATTTTCTACAGAAAGGATATGAATATTAAATGCAAAAGTGCAATAAAATCAAGTAGTAATAAATACTATGAAGTCACAAAAGCATAATGAAACAGTGAATTTCTTGATGTCTGTGTGGGACCTGAAATGGAATTGTCAGAGAGCTTCTCTGGAGAGAATGAATAATAATAAGCCAGCCACACTGTATCTGGAAGAAAGGATACAAAAGAATGGAAAGTACTCAGGAAGCTTTATACTGTTGCTGTGGCTGTCATGCATTAAGACTAGCCAGAGAAATCAGTGAGGATGGAATGCACAGAAGAAGCATTTGAAGCAAATGAAGTCACAAAAGGAAATCCCATACTGGATTAGGAAGTATGAGCTGGCTAGATCAATCTTTACATGATTCCAAGATAACTGCTCAAATTCAGATGTGATTTGGAAGACTAATATTGAGGCTTCACATTTCTTCATTCATCTATACATTTATACATACATACATACCTACATATACATAAACATATATATATATGCATACATACATACTGGGAGCAAAGTAAGAGGTTCATAAAATTCAAATATTGGTTAATATATACATATATATACACTACCATTTCAATATACAGATGAACTGTGATTATATTAAAGATATTTTCTTAAAATAGAATTGGAAGAACTTTTTGTAAATTCAGTCAGTACCAAAATGTAAGAAAAGATATCAAGCAACCAAAGGATAGAATCAAAATCAGAGTGACAGAAAGGAAAAGAGAAGCCATGTGACAATTATATTAAAACTTTGTTCTTTGAAAACAAACTAGATTTCTTTTTTGCATTCAGGTATATAATAGTAGTGACATAAAAAATAAGCTGTAAGTTTCTTTGGCTTTGAAAACATATGAAGTAATAGAAAAGTCTACAAGGTTGGTTGTGTTCAGGATAATATTAAAAACTCACCTTACTAAATATATGGAACTAGAAAAAAAATTAATTCTGAATGAAGTAACCGAGAATTCAAATGTGATGTTAGCTATTAAATAAGTGATTAATAAACTGCAATCTATAGAACCATAGAGGTTATGTACAGGGTAAATAACTATAGGGGACAGGGAGATCTTTTTAGGAAAGGAAGATAGAGTAGTTACAGATGGATTGGGGACTGGAACAAGATGATGAAGCGGGAAGGGGAAGGGAAAAGGGAAAGAGAGGAAACATGAAGAGAGAAAGCTAAAATAAAGGGACATTGAGGGTTAGTATGGAAACCTAATATAGTAGAAGCTTCCTTAAAAATATGCATATATGTAGGCAACCTAAGTGAAATTGACAAATAATGGAGAGATAAAGTCTCAACTGCCCATCTCTTGCCACCAAAGTTTCCAGTACCAAGATAGGGTTACATCTAATTGAATTGTTCACCAAATGGGGACCCATGGAAACCTACAAACAATCCAGGATATTGTCAACAAACTGATGGTGAGAATGTTGTGGTGGTTTGAAAGAAAATGGCCCCCAAACAGAGTGAGACTATTAGAGGGTATGGCCTTGTTGGAGTAGATGCAGCATTGAGAAGGAAGTATGTCACTGTGGGTATGACTTAGAGGACTTCTATTCTCAACCTGCTCCCAAAATTAACATCCACTTCCTCTTGCCTAAATATCAAGATGTAGGACACTCAGCTCCTCCAGCACCATGTCTGTGAGCATGTTGCCACATCCACCCGTAATGATAATGTACTGAACCTCTGAACTATAAGCCACGCAATTAAATGTCTCCCTTTATAAGAGATGCTGTGATCATGGTGTCTCTTACCAGCAATAGAAACCCTAAAACAAATGTACTGATGAAGACAACACCAATATGACCCTCCTCCATCACCAATATAACTTTTTGAATATGGAAATATCCATCTGGTGCCTAAATAGAGACTTCACATGTATGCTATAGCATGTTTAATACATGAAGGCAGTATGCACACTACCAAAGGAGAAAACAAAAACTCAGCTACAAATGGTTTGATCTACAATGTTGTCCTGACTGCTAGACATGCTTGTACAATGCTGGCACAAACTACAATGTGGTACCAAAATGGTGACACAATCTGAGAATAACGAATCAATATCTGATTTGACTTAAGGCCAACTCCATGAGATAGAACCCAAGCCTGATGCTGCATGGATGACCAAGAAACCCAGACTAGATAGCCTAGGCATCTAGATAAAACAAAATCCTATTGTTCTACTAAAAGAATGTAGCAACAATATAACTACTAATGACATTCTGCTATATTCATAGATCAATACCTTGCTCAAGCTTCCTCCTGCTGCAATGAGAACAAATATGGTGAGCCACAGCCAGAAAATATACAGAGAGTGAGAGACTTTGGAACACTCAGGCCTAAACAGGATGTCTTCATCAAATCCCTTCCCTCAGGTTTCCCAGAATCTTGCAGAAGAGGAGGCAGAAAGAGTGTAAGAGAAAACATCAAGGAAATAAAGCCCGCTAAAGCAACAGGATGGTGCACATATGAACTCACAGAGACAGAGGCAGCATTCACAGGGTTGTTTTAAGTATATGTATGGCTTCCTGTTTAATGTTTTTATGGGATTCTTGAGTGTGTGAATGAGTGAATGTCTGCATCTGTATCTATTTCTGGTGACTTTTCTTGAGCTCTTTTCCTTCAGGTTGTTTGCTTTGTCTTATTCTGGTGTGTTAGTTTCTAATTTATCTTACTGTGTTTTATTTCTCTTTATTATTATGCCATAGAAGCTTGTTTGTTTTCTATTGACCTAAAGAAATGGGGTAGAGCTAGATGAAAAGAGAGGTGGGGAGGAAATCAGAGAGTAGAGGAAAAGGAAACCACAATCAGTGTATATTATGTAAGAAAAAAAATCCATTTCCAGTAAAAGGAAAGAAACTCAGCTGATGTGGGAGTGTCATATATCAATCTGTTGATTTCATTGGTTAAGTAATAAACAAACTGCTTGGGCTCATAGCTTAGAACATAGGTGGGTGGAAAAAACAGAACAGAATGCTGGGAGGAAGAGGAAGTGAGCTCAGACTGACAGCTCTGCTCTCTGGAGCAGAGACGCCATGCTGCCCACTCCCGGGCAGACACACGTGATGAAGCTCCGACCCAGGATGGATGTAGGCTAGAATCTTCCCGGTAAGACCGGTGCTACAGTTTATTAAAAATAGGTTGATCGGGATATCAGAATTAGCCAGTAAGGGCTAGAGCTAATGGGCCAAGCAGTGTTTAAAAGAATACAGTGTCCATGTAATTATTTTGGGGCATAAGCTAGCCAAGCGGCTGGGGTGCTGGGGACTCAGCCCCGCCGCTCCTATTACTACCAATGGTGCCCAGACGTGTGGACAACTGAATCCACTGAAAGCCTGAGAAAGCTTGGGAAAGAGTAAAGCATGTTTTCTTGGTAGCAACAATTTCTCGGGTCTACTATGCTTGCTAGAGGCAACCAAGAGCTCTCATCTAAGAGAGGCTTCCTGACTCAGCTTTAGCTGCAAAACCCTGTAGCTCATTAAGAGGTCCTGCCACGAAACACTTAAATGGTGTTGACAAAAAGCTGAATGCATGCTTTTCTGTTTTCAGCCGTAGCAGGAAAAAAGCTGCACCATTTAAAAATGCCAGCTTTCTGGGCTGTCCTGCCAGGGCAAACTCTGACTCTTTTACACAGGCGGTTCATGCAGTTTGCAAGGACAAACTGCTGAAGCTCGCTTGCTGGCAGGGACCTTGAAATGCCATAGACTTGTGGCAGTAAACGTGGCTACAGCTAGTACCTCAGCCATGAGGCTGGAAAGCTAAGGAATGAACTGGATCTAGCTGGAAAAGCCATGGCTTTAGTCCTACTGATATTACTTGGTACATTAAAGACTCATATGGTCAGAAAAAGAGAGATATACAGTAAAGAGAGCGTCAAAGACAAACAAAATTTTTAAATAATTTTACAGTGTTAAAAATATATGCAGACTAAACGTTGAAGTTCTTAAAGTAAAAAACAAAAATAAGGAAGAAAGAGTAGTTGGGTGTGGTAGTACACACCTTTAATCCCAACACTTGGGAGGCAGAGGGGAGATTGACCTCTATGACTTCAAGGTGTGGTAGCACACGCCTTTAATCCCAGTGCCTAGAAGGCAGAGACAAACAGATCTCTGTGAGTTCAAGGTGTTGTAGCGTACACCTTTAATCCCAAATGCTTGGGAGGCGGAGAGTTCAAAGACAGCCTGGTCTACAGAGTTATTCCAGGTCAAAGATACAGAGAACCTGTCTAAAAAGCAAAACATAAAAGTAAAAATATACAAAATATACAAAATAGAGGTTAAAATAAAGCGCACAAAGATGGAAAATACACAGAGAATTTTGATACTGTATTCTATTATGCTATCTTTGAATTGTTTGAATGCTGAGGAAAGAGCAACAGCTGCTAAAGGATATTTGTTTATAAATGCTGCTGAACTAATCCAACATAGATATTTTGAAAATGTCTTGACTTTGAAATTTGGATCTAAGGACATGATGCTTTGGAAAGGAGTTTCTTATTTTGTTTTCACAGAGGATGAGACCCTGTTCATTTCTTCTATTCTGATATGGTATGATGGACCATGCCCTCTTGAAGGGTTGCAGTAAACATCTTCAAAAAATTGCTTCACTCAACTGCCAACTGAGATGAAACTAGCACACAGGTTATACCATGAAAGACCTAATTAACGATGCCCCCATTCAGCAGGAAGCAGTTTGGAGAGAAAAAACTGCCCCCATGTTTCCAAATATGGTTTATAAACATTCTTTAACATTTAAAGGGGGATATGATATAGATATGAATAATTTGTATTAGTATAGATTTTGCTTTATTGATAGAGATTTAAGGTCAGTTTTGTTATAGGTAATTTTGCTATGTTAAAGTTAAAGCCTTACTTTTTTTGTTTAAACAGAAAAAGGGGAAGTGATGTGGGAGTGTCATATATCAATCTGTTGATTTCATTGGCTAAGTAATAAACAAACTGCTTGGGCTCATAGCTTAGAACATAGATGGGTGGAGAAAACAGAACAGAAAATATCATATGTTCTCACTCATAAGTGGCTTTTAAACATAAACCAAAAAGAAAAAAAAACAGTCTACCATCTCAACTAGCCAGCTTGGAATTGTCCTGAGCATTTTGGAGTCCAAAACCATTATTTGAGTGGTATTTATTGGTTCAATGACAATATTATGGATCAGGTAGAGTCATTGTTGTGGGGCCTCATCTTCTTTCAGAGACTGCTGTTAGAAAAACGTATTGTTCACTGTGGAAAACTTAACATTATTAATATCAAAACAGAAAGTTTAAAATTTAAGATAGATATATATCCAAAGAAAGGTTCTAAAGGATCAAAAATGAGGATGAGAGGAAAGATATTTGTGACAACAGTAGTCCCTAGGTTTTGATATTTTTCTGTCCCATGCCAGGTGACTCTTCTGATATCAGAAAGAGACTCTGAATTTTTTTTGACAGCATGCTTAGATTTAGAAGAGAGAGCAGCAACATTCCAACTCCAAAGTCAGCTTTAATTTTTAATTCAAGTATGACAACATTTTTGAGAAATAGAGACACCAATTCTAAGGTGGTGAAATTTTACCCTGTAAGGAGTATTGGTAATACCAGGTCACGTTTTTCTTTCTTTGGTGATTTTTCCAGACAGTTTTTCAATGTATTTTGTCTTATTGAAGATGGGTATTTCCATTTTCCTATAAATACAGAAAAATCAGTACACTACTCTAACATTTAGTTGGTAAGTTTCCTTTCAACATGTAGAATTGTCACATCATTTCATGAACTATTATTTCTCCTTATGAAAATGTCTCTCTTGTTCCAATCAAAACCTTATTAATTTTGAATTTATCCATAGCTCTTCTTCTATGGAAACAAAAGTAAAACCCTTTCCCCAACATAACACATATCCTGGTTTCTATTTTGTGCTCAATGCATCCATAAATTATACAGGATGATTTATTTCAGTAGGTTTTTTTTCTTATATTATCTAGTGTCTCTCTACAGCCATCATTCCTTTCTCATTAGCATTTATAAAATTTAAGGATAATAAGGCATTCTGCACAGAGCAAGCAGGTGGGAGGAGGAAGGGCTCAGGCAGGCTACATGGCTGCTGTTGGCTGATGGCACAAGCAGCTGTTGGGTTATCCCCAAATGTGGAGCACCAGTTGTTATGTGAAATCACAAGAGTCTGTTAAAGGGTCTCAAGAATGTATTTAGGTTTAGAACAGGGACAAACACTCACAGATATAAAACCAATCAGATGACACTGCTGATCTGGCTGCCTTTTGTACAGTTGTTCTGCCCAGGGGTAAAGAGTACTAAGTAAAAGCCATCTCTCTGCCACCTGATTCACTCTGACCACCCAAGAGAGCTAGAACAAGAGATTACACAATCTTCTCCATTGACTTTTAAGTTGTGTCATAGACAGACAAGACCAGACCCTAAGGTTTGCTAATCCAAAAGTCATTGGCTAAATGGATCAAAATAACACCACACTTACACAGTTTAAAAATTTAAGATATAAGAGCTAGTTAAAAAGAAGCCCAATCTATAGGCCAAGCTTTCATAATTAATAAGAAGTTTTCATGTCTTTATTTGGGACTAGTACAAAAGAAAAAACTCATTACAAATTTTTATTGTCATATTGCCACACATGACAATGTCACTAGGCCTGTATTCATTGTTTAATAACTTCTCAGTGTTCCAGATTTTGACAGAACTTTCCTTGGCCTTCACGGTCTATTGTAGTTCTAAGAGTCTGTCCTAGTATTTGACAATGTGATCCCTAAAGTCAGGCAACTTCAGTCCACTTATGACACAAAGATTCCCCTAGACATTTTTTTGTCATCATTCTTACTTCAAGATATGAATATTTTGCCAGTTGTCTGTGGCTGTGTGACAAACTAACTGAATATTTAATCAGTAAACAGCAATAAGTATATATTATCTCATGCTATGTCATGTCAGGAATTCTACATATGTTAGCTGGATCTTCCCAATGTAACTGTCACCTATCAGTTTGAAATTAAAATGTCAGCAATGTCATTTCAATCACCTGAGTGACTGACATGGGATATATCTACCTTAAGATGGCTCAGTCAACTGATGACAAGCTATTGGGGGATGTTAACCACAACCTCAATTCCTTACTTTAAGAAGTTTTCCTCCAGCTTCTGATGTGTCCTTCTGATATGGAGAATTACTTTCCTCAGGAATGCTCAAGAGAGCATGGCAGAAACAATATTCTTTTTAGAAACTAAATTCATAAATGCCACTTGCTGTTGATTGCTGTGACATGTTATTGGTAACATCAGATAAAACCACTTTGTTTCAAAGAGCCCTACATAATGTTACTCCAACATACAAGAATCAGAAAGGATGGGGGGAAGATTTTACTTAATCTACTTGTAAGTTGCCTTCTAACACTGCATCTGGAAGCTCTATGGACCTAAGTTTTTAGTAAAAAAAAATCTCATATATTAATGTAATGCATTTTTGTTAAATCAACCCCCATTTTCTCCCATCCAATACCTACCCTAGCCCTCCACATCCTTTCCCTCTCAACTTCAAAGGCTACTTAGTTCATTTAGTGCTGAATCTGTGTGCATATTTATAGCATCATCTATTGGAGCATAGGACTGCATACCTGAAGAAAACTAATTCCTCCTCCAGCAGCCATCAGTTGCCAATAGCTTCTTATCTAGAAGGGAGTCCAGTCTGAAAGGGTTACTTGAGAGCCAACTATTTACTACACACATCCAATCATAAAGGATTTTTAATTCTTTCATTTGGAAAGACAACGTTTTTAACACCCCCTTCAAATTGTAGCCATTTTGCTACATGTGTTTGTTGAAGGTGCTAGAGTCTTTCAGATGACCTTTTTGAAAAAGAAAATCTGTCTCTTTGTTGGTCTTCTACACACTTTGCTAAAACTGTGTCCAGATAATGCAAGATCATATCAGTCCAACACAGCTTTCTTGGCAAAATCAAGTTGTCATTTAGTTCCCCAGAGAGAATGAAGATGCCAGGCAACAGCCCACACATCCTTCCACAGGAAAAAAAAAAATGAGGTTTTAGGTAATCCTGATGCAAGGTTCCTATTGTTGCTTTTAGAAACAAGGAGCAACTTCTTTCTCCACTTTGCGAAGTGAAACTCTCATTGGAGATTCTGCATTCTCATTGGCTCTCCTGGAGAACCAAAGTTTAGATCTTTTTAATTTCTAAGACTGGTTATCTGCTTTTTCTCAAATGTTTATCTATTAATCTTATGACCTGTTGATTTATTTTACAAACAATAGACAATTAGTTTATATTAATTTAATACATTTAACTGAACATGAAGTAGTTGGAGGAAGGTGACTTGGGAGGGGCTAGAAGAGGAAAGGGAGGTAGAAGGTGTAATTACATTTTAATTAAAATGTATAAAAATACCAAAGTTACTTTAGATCACACAAAAATATATACAATTTCAAGATATCTATATCCTTCAAGTTGAGCAAGGCACTGCAAACAAGCCTTAGGGGCCTAGATTAGTGATAGTGTCTTTTCATGGTACAGTAAAAACATTGACCAAAGAGCTGATCCGCAGGTTCAGTTGTCATACCAAGAAACTCTATAGTTGTCTGAGACTCCATATATTATTCAGGATTTCTCCCCTTCCCTTTTGTTGCCTCATTAGTGCATGTATTGTGTTGCTTTTCCCATAGTACTTGTTTTTGTTTTTTAATTCTTTGTGGTATAATCTTTTTCTACACTTCATAAAGATATAGCTGCTGCCTGGTATCTATAGGATATTAGTTCCAGCCTCTGCTATTGATGTCAAAATTCTCAGAAACTTTTGCCCATTGTACAAAATATTTATTTGTGCATAATCTAAACACATATTCCTAAATTCTTCAAATCATCCCAATGGCCTATAATATTTCATAAATAATATATAACTAGATGGACATAACAGTATTTAGGTAGCTACAATTTTTGAGTGTGCGTGTAGCTAGGGCCCAGATGACAACTCTGTACCAAGCAAACCAGATCACATGAGAAAAATATCTGCGTAGAAAGATGAGATGGCCAGAATATGCAAAACTAGCAAATGGTCCTGTGAGGATTTCAGAAAATGACTAAATCTCCTTACTGGTAAGTTCATAAAAATTAAAACATATACAAAAACAAACAAAAACAAACACATTATTCATGCTTAGGAAAATAGAATTCTTATGAGGGAAAAAACAATTACAACTTCCTAACTAGTTCAACTATGAACAACATTACATTATCATAATATGGAAATACTTAATAAAGATCACACACAAATTTCCATAGGTCAAAGCTCAGAGAATAGGGTATAAGAACACATTTTTGTGTGATGGAAATTGCAACCAGAGAAATAAAGGTCTACTTCCTGGGGACTGGTGAGATATGTTGGCCAGCAAAGTGCTTGCCCTACATTCAATGTCTAGTACATACATTAAATGTCAAACATGATAAAAATGCTTGTTAGTCTAAGATGTATGATACAGTAGACATCAAAAAATCTTTGGAGTTTCCTGGGAGTTAACCTACTCTACAGGTTCCAGGCTTGCAAGATATGCTGTGTTAAGAAATAAGATAGGCAACACCTGAGGGACAACACCTAAGACTGATCTCTGGCCTCCCCATGCACACATGGATAGACACGCATTCAAAAAAAAATCTAAATCCTTACTTTAAGACAAGTATATTGATTAAGGATGCAAAGTCAAGATGCTACAATATAAGCAATTTAGAAATCAATATGCTTGAACAACACGTGAAAGTGGTTGATCTGAAGGAGAAAGGTTTACATCCCTGCTGTAAAGGATCCTAAATCAATTTATTAATTATATGTATGCATTACTATGAAAAAATAAGAATGAGTAACATATAGAGGCATAAAATCATGTTGAAACAAAGTAGCAAGGTTGACAGTAGTGGAGAGTAGAATGTGTAATGCTGATTAAGACAAAAAAGAGAAGAGTGGGTTTTGAGAATGTCACACTAAGGGGCTTTGATATAAAGTATGGATGGAAAAATCTAGTCCTTTAGATCTGGCCAGCCTTGTTTAGGAGAAGCCCATTTTGTTATTCATCTCTTCTTGTGTGGTGTCACACAGCAGAGTCTTTTTCCTCAGACATTCTGTTATCAGCTCTTTATTTTGGCTCTACTTCTGACATGATCATTTTTCTTCCCTGTGTTAGTATTTGTTCTCTCTCTCTCTTCCCGCCCTCTCCTCCTACCTCCCTCTTCTTCTATCTTCTTACTCCCTCTCTCCTCTTCCCTTATCAGAAATCATCCAAGTTCTATATTTCATCAGTTCATGAAGGCGGAGGCGTAAGTCAAAAACAATCCCATACCAGTTTAGAATTATGATTAATAGAATGGTTATTTATTTAAAGGGGAAAAAACTTACAGATCATCGTCCCAGACAACAGCCCTCTGAGCAACCGGGAAGGGAGTCTAGTCGCCAGAAGTGGAGCAGGAAGTAAGAGAGAGCTAGAAGGGAAGTGGCCGCTTTTTTAAAGGGAGAGAGACCACGCCCCAATGGGCTGGTATCTCAGTGGCTATTGGCTGGAGGAGCGGAAGGACCTCCCGCAACGAGTTCACTAATATTTCTGTTGTTAATCAGACATCTTGGCTTCTATGAATATGTGTTCCATAGATCTATTGACTCTACCACCACATATCTATTTTTTATTGTTTTATATATTTTTCGTTCCCTTAAAATTAAGCCATATTTGCCTTGGGGTAGTGTTGCATGCTTTTAATACAGCACTCGGGAAGCAGAGCTGGGAGAACCTCTGTGCGTGGAGCCTGGTCTATATAGTGAGTTTCAGGACAGCTAGGGTTCTTACACAGAGAAACCCTGCCTTGAAAAACAAAACACAAAAACAATATTCTCAGCCCTTCTCCTCCTCTCATTCAGTCCCACTTTAGGAAATGATTAATCAAAGTGGACAGGTCAACATAATAATAATAATAATAATAATAATAATAATAATAATAATAAAGTGATTCTACATACAGAAGTTATTTAAATTGTGGATTAAGCAAAAATACCTTTCATCCTCAACTCTTTTTAAAATTCCCAGTATGCAACAATGAATGTATAGTATGAATTCATGACTTAAAATGGTGATGAAGACAGACCACGACTTGCGCAGTGTCACGATGCGAATGTGTTCTGATATATAGATGAGCTATCCACTAAGCATAAATCTGATCACACCGAAGATGGCTCCTGAATTCATAGTGTCTGTATATAAGTGGGGATCAAGATGTGAAACATTCATATCAGAGGTTCCCCATAAGACAAAACACTTCTCATCAAGCAAGTTACAGTAAGAAATACCTGGTAGAGTACCCTAGTCATGGCCTGCTCCACACACCAGCTTACATATTCTTACCTTTGTATATACATCCTTAGATATGTTATATCGTAGCTGAATTTCTGATAAAGCACCTAGAGCAGAGTCAACCCCCACCATTGCGAGTAAGAAGAACTCAATAAATGTGAGATACTGCTATGGCATTAATAAATAATATGCCCATTGAAAACTCCAGGTGAATTTTAAGCACCTGGTGGCCTGTAATATTCCTTTGTATTGCAACACTTCAGGTAAAACGAGAACTGCTTATAGAAAAATGTATTGCTCACAAAAGATATAAGCATCATCTCTCATTCATTGTCAGTGAGACATAGTTCTATTTATTTGGTGTAGGAAACAGAAAAGACCAAGGTTTATAAAACTATCTTTAAATAAAATTGCGCTTATGTTTGTGTGAGTGTGTGTGCATGCATGTTTAATTTTTATGAAAGCCTTAAGCAAACTAGAACAAAGAAGAATTGTTTTTCCAAATCTAGGGCCATTCTGGGGTCATTGTGAGCCAAGGTGCTGTGAATTCCTTTTAAAATTAAGAAACATATACAAATTTCACCCAATAGCTAGGTTTCAGAGACGCTTAACCTTGGCCTGCAGAGCTTTGGCAGCTATGAGAGACTGAATCTTTTCTTCATTGCATAGCCTTGGTCAGATACAGAAGCACAGCAGAGGAGACAGGCTTCCAGCTCTGTTCCTGATCTCTGAAAGTTCAGCTCACGGAGGAGGAGAGCTGAGTCTGTCTACCATATGCTTGGGTCTTTCATGTTGTATGAATTTTAAGAATAGGTCTCCTTTGGGGAAATACTGTTAAGGTCAAAAATATTCAACTGATTTTCTTTCTAAAATATACTTGCTTTTATAGAACAGTTACTATTTTAATTGTGTTAAAAAATAATAACGTAAAATATTCCCCCAAGGTGGCATCTAAAAGAATTCTGACAGTGTTTACTGCTGGCTAGAGAGACTGAACCAGGAAAGGTGGGCACTGTGTTGAGAAAACTTGGTTCTGGCGTGCAGTTTCATACAATGCCTGGAAATTAATCCACTTCCCAGATAATTTCTCCTTCTGTCTAGAATATTGGTGCAGAATTCTGTGCATAATCCGAGAGTGTGAAAAATGCCATACGATTTTAACTACACTTCAAAATGACTGACATTTTATTATTTCGTGGTATGTAAGGAGTATGAAGCAATGTCAGCAGATAAATTTTAGCCAGGAATTGCGTACAAATATTTGGTTATAGCATCTAGCATAATGTCTCACCCCAAAGGAAGTAAAGTCCTAGTACTTAAAACATGTATATGTTGCCTTACATGACAAAAAGGATTTCACAGAGTAATTGAGGGTTGTGGATATGTCTAAATCACCCAGAAGAAAGTAAGAGCAGATGTGAAAACAGTAGTGAAGGGGGGGGGGGGAGGTTGGTGCTTTGAAAACAGAGAAGGGGATTATAACTAAAGGAATCTAGACAGATTCCAGAAGCTGAGAAAGCAAGAATGATTCCCTTAGACCCTGCTGAGGGAAGTGGCCCATAACGCCTTATTTAGCTCTGACCTGAAGGACTCTAAAGAGCATGTTGGATCTCTGGAATTGAAAATATAGAGAGCCTTCAACCACTTGATGTGGGTGCTTGGAACACAGCCCAGGTCTCCCTGCAAAAACATCAAGTGCTCTTACCTCTTGAGTGGTGACTTCAACCCCTTACCCACAGGACTTAAAAATGAAAAGTGCATACTGTTCTGAACTACTAAGTTTGTCTGGACTTGTTACAGCCCCAACAGGAAACAAAAGTAAAGAGTCGAAAGAACAGGACAAAGGAAAAAATGACACAAATGTATCCTAATTCTTCTAATCAAAAAGTGACCCTACTCTTAAGGTTTGAGAGTTAAGCACAATCGTGGACAGTCAGAACCTTTGGCCACTGTGCTCAACATGGCAAAATATACACACAGTATGTCTATATTATATGTAAACTAATTTTAAAATTATGAAATAAATAATAGGAATGGAATATCTATGTGTTATATATACATTAATATACATGGAATTAAAACAAATCATGCATAATGGTTTCTACTTTTCAAAACTATTTAAATTCTGTAAAAGGTATGATCAGTGTACAATGTGGTCATCAACTCAAACCATCTAACATCCCATGGATCTGATGGCCTTACACTGTCTTTCATGTAAATAGGTGACTGTTGAAAGCACAGAGGATCAATATCACATTCTTTGGGGTACCTGTTCATTTTTCGTTCTAACAGATTCTATTTGGAAACCACACAGTTAACAGCGGTATGAAGGTTGTGGCAAGCACATTTTCCAGAAGCATTTTTTTTATTTGAAATTAGTCATAGTTTAGTAAATCCAGCTTCCAAACATTTATACCAAATAAAACACTGCATATGCTCAATGTACTGTACCAGCACCAAAAAGGGATACCCAGGGGGTGGGTAAGAAGAGCTCAAAACTGGGTCATCTTCCTGGTTTTGCTGCTGTTTAAAATTATTGTTTTCAGTGGAGGACATCACACTTTTAACTTTAGTTTAATATTGAAGAAAGCTTAAATTTTGTTTATTTTATTTATTAAGAAAGCATAATTATGTTCAGGAAATGGTGCCTAAAACTATTGGAATAAGCATCATCATCATTATTGTTTCTGAAGATTAGCTTCAAAAATTAAATAGTGGGAAACCCCACCTTCAAGATCTGACTGCAGGACCATTCAATTTGAGATCATCAGGGAATGCATCCCTCTATTTCATTCTCTATTGGGCAGAATGAAAGGATAAAGATTTGTTGTTCAAGTTTATGGCAGAGAGTAGCTTCTATGTAGTTCTCATTCTCTGAAAACCTAAGAGTGTTGAATCCATTTTTTTTTCTCCTTGCTGGGCCTCTTTCATTCTGACTTCCAGGAACCTCCTTCCTCTCACTGGGGACTGCTATGCCTATTAAAGAGACAGCTGGGGAAATTGTGTAGTCTAATTTCCAAATAGATTAAGATGTGGAAGGATCTCAATTGATGGTCTGTATGACCCACGATCAGAAAGACACATAGCTGCTGCCAGCCTTTTGAAAAAATGTGTGCACAGCCCTGCATCAAGCTGAAGGACATGAGGACAAATGAAATGTTTGCCTGCATGCCGCTTCATGCCTTTTTCCTGCCCTCTCCCCCTCTGTGCTTCTCTTGAGAGCAGTTCTGGATCCAAGGAATCTGTCTTACAGAGAGTAAAGAACAAAGAGGTGGGAAGAAAACACATCTATTTTCTACTTGTGACAATTTGGGTATAGTAGATATATTCTCCTAGGCACACTTTACCCTTAGCGCTGTTGTCAGACAATTGACAAGAAATCCCTGTTATCGTTGGCTGTCCAGAAAGAGCGGCTGCTACTACACAAGCTATGTGCTGCTGTCTTCCGGTCCATGGTGAGGCACCCCTTTTCCTGATTAGCATTTTCATAAATTTGGACATTGTCTGTGGCTGTAATCATTGTCTGTAATCATAACAGCTTCCTAGGACAAAAAGATTATTACCACTGAGACCTGACCGGTCCAGTGAACTCTGCTCTAGATAGAGCTAAGCGTTTCCTCTTCCTGAGAGAAAATAACAAACCAATTTTCTATGTAGAGAAACTGTGAACTGGTGTATTCCGAATTGTCAAGTAAACAGATCGAATCACTTGCCTGCTTGATTACCTGCGGGCTTTTCCGGGTCTAAAGACCTGGCTGTCCTGGTGATTGGTGCTACAAGGCACATTTCCCTGGTAACCAAGCACTCCTTTACAAAACCCTGGAGAAACTGCTTTGTTTAGTGCATCTCGAGGTGCGACTGCCCTCTGGTGGCAGTTGCCTTCTCTACACCCAAATCTAATTTTTTCTCACCTTTCTCTTAAAGCCCCTCTGTCCCTCTGTAGGAAGCCAAGGTGCTGCTTGCCTAGTTCATTGACTTCTTCATTCTGCAACAAGCATAAACCGACTTTGGGCTGGAGACTTTTTTCTTGGACTCTGTTTTGGTTTTCCTAACAACATTTAAAATATTTATCATTGAAGACTTTCTTTTTACAAGACTAATTTCACCTCAGAAACAGAGAATCCAGATTTATAATCACCTGGCTGCCTTCAAGGGGCTTGCCATGTTCTTTATCAAAATGACAAAATGAGCTGAGTGTGTAATCCATCTGCAGCCTATAGGAAGCGAAGGAGTGTTGGGAGCAGCTTCCAGACCTCAAGGCTAAGAACGCACCCACTCAGGGCTTGGCTCTCTCTCCTGACTTTCGTTCTGCCAGCTGAGCACTTTTCACCTGAGGGCTTTTGTGCACCCCAAACTAAAACCAAACTACCCCACAAGTCTGTTATCCCTACCTCTCTTGACAGAGCTTCTGGTGGAAAGATTATAACTCACTTAGTGGCACATCTTTGAAGGGGTTTAAATCCTTCCCATGCCCTATCTATGGAATCATCTCTCTTTTAAGATGTATTTTTCTGCCTTCTTTGCGGGTGTGGTTCATCAGCTCCACAGTTTTTCCTTTCTGCCTCTATCACTGTTGCCTTAATTATATCTCTCATTCCTAACAGCGGCAATCTCCCAATTAATGTGATTCCTACTGTCTGCAGAGTCAATTCCAACTCACGGAATCCCTGTGGGCCCTTTGTAATAGACAGAATCCAATATGCTTTTCCAGGCTTTCTGCCCAAATGTACTCACTGTCACCCTCCTAGATAAACCATAGGCGGTTTTCCACCCATATGTGTCTATAAGGTTGGTGAGATTTGATCTATCCAGCTAAACAATGTCCCTACCTGAAAGCACCCTAGGATATTTTCTGCAAGTCAGGTGAGATAAAGATTTTTCTCTCTACACTCATGTACCTTTGAGTAACTCTGTTTATATTACATACCAGCCTATATCAATTGCTCTACAAATTCCCTCAGCCCATGGGACTCTGACTCCTGAAACTCGTTTGTTAATACATTCAAAACTAACAGAGCATAGTGCTGGACTTAAGAAGGCTTTGTATATTAAATCTAAATATCACTATAGTTTAAAATCATATAAACTTCTAAATTGGAATAGAGCCCAGTGGTGAAGCACATGCTATCATGGAGGCCTATGGTGCCAAATGCATGGAGGTAAAGGAGGAGGAAGATTGGGCAAGTCAAAGGACCACCTGGCCACCGACCAAGATCAAGGCCAGGATGATCAATTTAGCAATGCTCTGAAAAAAAAAAAACCTGTTAAATGGTTAAAGATATATTGCTGTGGAAGAATTCTTGTCTTCAAAGTTGTATCAGTTACTTATTGCTATGAAACCATACCTGATAGGGCAATTTATGGAAACAAGGATTTGTTTTGGCTCACACTTTGAAGGTTTCCATTACAGAATGAAAATCACAGTATTAAGTATGTGAGGAAGTTTGTCACATTGTATCTCAGTGAGAAGGCACAGAGCATCTGATCAGTTTCAGCTTTCCTTTTTTATTCTCACTTTTTATTGAAAATAGATTTTTATACTGTATATTCAGATTATGGTTTCCCCTCCCTCAGTTCCTCCTAGATCTTTCCCACTTCCCCACCCCCAACTTCTCTCTCTCATTAGAATGCAATCAGGCATCTTAAAAATAATAAACAATAATAAAATAAAATAAAATAAGACATAATAAAAGCAAATGATAAGAGAACAAAAGAAACAAATAAGGGGAAAGACCCAAAGAAAAAACACAAGAAACACATACAAAGGCTGAGACACACATACAGAAAACCCATACAAACAAAACTAGAAACCATAGTATTTTTTTAAATCTGAAAAAAGAAAACCCTTAAAAACTATCATTGAGTTTATTTTGCTGTCTAATGCAGGGTATGGAGGCTGACCATAACAATTTTGACTAATAAAAGAATTGCTGTAGGTATCAGCATCTCAAATTGTACTACAGAGCTATAGTAATAAAACCAGTTTGATACTGGCACAAAAACAGACACATTGATCAAGCGAATCACCTCCTATGGACACATGATTTTTTATAAAGAAGCCAGAAATACACACTAGGAAACAAGCAAAGAGCATTCTCAACAAACTGGATATAGAAGAATGGAAATAAATCCATACTTTCTTTCTGGACAAAACTCAGTTCTAAATGAATCAATGACATCAACAGAAATCAAACACACTGAATGTTATAGAAAAATGAGAGCATACTTTTGAACTCCTTGGCTCAGGAAAAGACTTTCTGAGCAGGACACTGGTAGCAGTGGCACTAAGAGCAAAAATTAATAAATGGGACATTATGAAACTAAAAAACTTCTGCAAGGCAAACCATGCCATCATTTGAACACAGTAGCAGGCTATATAATGGGAAAAGATTTTTTTTTTACCAACTTCACATCCGATAGATGGCTAATATGTAAAATATAACTTAAAAAACCTGGTCATCTAGAAAACAAATAACCCGATTTAAAACTGGAGTACCAATGTAAATAGGGAGTTCTCAAAAGAAAAAACACAAATGGCCCAGAAACAAAGAAATATTAAACATCCTTAGTCATCAAAGATCAAAACTACTTTGAAGTATCATCTTATACCTACCTGTCAGAATGAATAAGAACAATAAAACAAATGACAGCTCATACTGGTGAGGATGTGGAGTAAGTTAAACACTCACCCATTGCTAGTAGGAGTGCAAACTTGCTAGAAAAACTGATCCTGAGTGGAGTAAACCAGACCCAAAAAGACAAATATGGCATATTTTCATTTATATGTGGATGTTAACTCTTAGGTCTTCAAATAAGCAGAGTATAATCTGTATAACCATATAACCTACTCTAGGTATGGAGTAAGGAATTTAGGGAGGGAAGGATCTCCTTGAGAGGGGGATACAGAATAGATAGTTATGAATGAATAACAGGGGGTGGGAGAAGTGAAATGGGAGGATCAAACGGGGAGGAAGGGGGTTAAAAAATGAAGAGAGGGTCAGCTAAATCTAAGGGCTATTTGAGGAGCTGTATGAAAACCTAATACAGTAGAAGATTCTTAAATACATACATATATGAAATAAATCTACATTGTAATCACTAGGAAATAGGATAGTGGTCTAGACAAATAATGGGATAGACAAAGCCTCCACTAGACACCACTCACCACCAAATGAAAAATCCAGTCTTAGGAATGGGTTACACCTATTTGAGTTGTAGGCTGAAGGGTCCTGATGGAAACCTTTCAAAGTCCATACTATTTGACAAGGCGATTTATTGGTTTCCCCCATATAGTGATGGTAATGCTTTTGCAGAAGACCACACCTACACAACTCACTAAATATGGAAAGATCAAACTAGTGCCTACCTATAAGTGGATGGAACTAGAAAAAAAATCCCGAGTGAGGAAACCCAGACCCAGAAAGACACAGCATAGTTAAGCAGAACCGTAGTGTTTGAGTTTCCACTAGATCTCCCACTTACATAGTTTCAAGTTCTTGGCCACCGAGGCAATGTCAGGCACAGGTTCTTTGTCATAGAGTGGGCCTTAATTCCAATCACATAGTGGTGCTTGGTTACTCCTACAACTTTAATGACACTCTTCCACCAGCGCATCATGCAGGCAGGTCACCACTGCAGTTTGAAGGGTTTGTAACTGTAATTTATGCTTAACTTTCTCTTCTGGTAGCATTCATAATACCTTCCAGGACCATGAACATTAGTCAATAGGGATGAAGACTCTAGGTAGGATAAAATAGCATAGCAATAAAATGAATCCTAACAACACTCTGCTATATTCATTTATCAGTATCTTGCCCAGCCATTATCAGAGAAGCTTCCTCCTTCAGTAGATGGGAACAAATATAGAGACCTAAAATATGACAATGTACAGATTGTGAAAGAATTTAAAACACTTAGTCCTAAATAGGATGTCCCCATTAAATCTCTCCCTTCTGGGCTTACAAAACTCTGTGGAAAGAGAGGAGGAAAGAGTGTAAGAGTCAGAATGGATGGAAGACACCAAGGAAACAAGACCTTCTAGACACAACAGGACTTACACACTTATAAACTTACAGAAATTGTGACAGCATGCACAAGGCTTGCATAGATCTAACTTAGTTCAAGTCCTAAAATGGTGAAGGAAAGTGTATTCAAGCCCCCATCCCTAAACCATCAGCTATCTCCAATTAACAACCAATCACAAAGGAAAAGTTAATTTTCTTCAACAGCATCTCACTGGTATGCAAAATAGCTCCTCTTTTTATTTAGATCAGTGCCCTGAACTACAGGACAGAGGCAATGGTCCCTGGGAAACTTTCAGCTTACAGAAATATCTTACGTTAGTGTACTTCACAATCAATTCCTAATTCTCTTTGACATTTATAATATTAGGAAATATTGATCCTATAAAGTAAAACTAGTAGTTTATCTAATCAAGTTTTTTTGTTTTACAATTACACCAGATATAACTTACAGGTAAGGACTTAAGTAAGCTGTCCTGCAGATGCCATATCATAAAACACTGGTGATATAGAAGCTTGCTTTCTGTAAGCAGAAAGGAAAAGGACCAAGGCTGAAGACCTAAGTCACACACAGAAGTTACATTGATGACAGAGGTTAAGCTTAAATGGAAGATTAATGTCTTAAAAGTCTTGGTGCTGGAAAGGACTGCATCCTTACACAAGATAAAAGTAATCAATAGTTTCACTCAGTTGTGAACCCTGTGACCTACAACAGTGACCTACCTACCAGAAACCCTGGTGCAACAATAGCACAAATGTTACAGGAGTGACCAACCACTTTTTGATTAGATTTAGGACCCAATCTATGAAATGGAACTGATATCCAAAACTATTAATGAGGATAAGAAGCTGAAACTAGATAGGTCATGGACTCTAAGGAGAAGATACTACTACTATTCTGCTAAAAGAACATAGCAATAAAACAACTAATGTCATATTGCTATACCTATAGATAAGTGCAACTCATCCCTCATCAGAGAAATGTCTTCCAATAGTAGATTGAAATTAAAACCAGGACCTACAATTTGACTATGTGCAGTGAGAGACTTTGGAACACCTAGCCCTAAAAGGATGTCTTTATCAACTCCCCTCTCCCACCAGCCTCGGGGATCCTTCAGAAGAGGTGGGGAAAAGATTATAGATCTTGGGACTGGTAAATGACAGCACAGAAACAGCGGCTTTCATCTTCACAGGAGCTGATGCACATGTGAACTGACAGAGACTGTGGCAGCACGCACCAGACCTGCACAAATTCAAGTCAGACAAAATCCCAGCACAGATAAGGAGAAGGAAAGTGGCCACAAAGCCCTCCCAAGAATTAATGCCTGGTTAGAGAAGACAAATCAGTTTTCCCCAATGGAGTAATACGAGATGTACCAACCTCACTCCAGGCAAGGCTCATGCTCAGGAGTTGTTGGTCAACACAGAATAAAATTCCATGTTGTTTCGTGAGCATTTTGTTATGCTTATGTGTTGCTGGGGATTTTTATTTGCTTGTTTTGTATTTGTCTTTGGTGGAAGCTTTTTGTTTGTTTTGTTTTTCTTGTCTTTCATTTTTGGTTTTGTTTGTTGAGAAAAAAATAATATTAAGTAAGGTGGATAGAGAGGGCAGGAGAATCTTAGAGGACTTGGAGCAGGATAAAGAATATGATCAAAATATATCATATGATAAATGTTTTAAATATGTTAAACATAAGAGGAAGGCCAGTGTCTTAAGCTCTAATACTTATACAATAATTAGACATTCCAACTATTTGTACCTAGTGAATATCTATTATATTAAATAAAAACTTTGACTAGCCATAAAAGTGATAACACCACAGAACTAAAAGGGCAGTAATTAAGTATATAGATTTCCAAGAGACACCCTGAGAGTTTCTGATGCAGTGCACCTGAGTGAGTTACAAGCGTTCTTACCAATCTCTCTAGAAATTTCTGATTGACCATTTTGAAGTGACTTTCAGGATGTGAAAAAAATACACTAGGCTTTTAGTAGCCAGGGTGACTATAGGAAGGAGTGCTTGCCACTGACACTAGGAATATACATTTTTAAATGGATTTGCCATCATACTTCAGTCAGGGCTAGGTACTTATTATAGTCACTGAATTTGTAAAAAAAAATTAAGAGAAAATGCATTTTATATGATTATTATTGCTTGTTCTTCAAAGTAAGAACAAAAATGTTTCAATATAATCTCCAAATAAGCTGTATAAATCTAAAGTCTCAAACATCTAGCTTATTGTGTTAAATCTTAATCTATTGGCCAGATATCTAATAATTTCATAACAGTGATATCACTCGAAGGGCAAATCATTTCATGGGGTCAAATTGAAAGAGTTTAGACTTCATCTTTTTAAAAAAATCTAATTGATTTCACTAAATACCTTTATCTTCTCCTAAATCCAAGTTTTATCCCTGTCTTTATAATGAAACAATTGCTGATATTATTGGAAATTTCTAGAGGCTAGTTACTTGTTTTAAGTATTTCAAGTGTATTGTGGTTGTTTCACCCTGAAAATATTCCTTTGCAGTACTATAAGGAAACTAAGACACAGAGCAGTAGAGAAGACATCTGTGGTATTTTACTGCATTTTAAAAATTACAAAATCAGCATAAGCAAGAAGAATGACCAAGCATCCCATTGCCAACATGAGAGCACCAACTTTCTAGTTTCTTTGACATTGCCTGTTAGCTGAAGTTGTTAACAGAAAGCAGTAGACTTCTTGGAATTGAGCCCCCATAAAGGAGTTCAGTGCTCTACAGTATTTACTTACCATCACAGCTACTGTGCTAGAGTTTATTTTCACAGGGAAGTGGGGAATATTTAGTATCTACAGTGAATTAGACTGAGTTAATAGCATTCGTAATGTAAAGAATTCTCAGAAGAATTTATTTATTTTCAAAGCATTTGTCCACTATCATTCCCTTTCTTCTTTTGGATTTTTTATATGCACATATACACAGATAGGCAGTGATTATTACCACAGCTTATATTTATAGAAAAGTTATCATGTCCTAGGCAGTTTTAAATGTTTTTCATGGGTTATCTCAATTAAGCTTGAACTATTGTGATAGTTCCCACCTTCCAGAGTCTGGAGTACTGAGGAAGATGAAAAGGAGGCGGCTGGTTCTAGGTATAAGGTAGCCAAGGATACAGGTAAAAAAGACAAGGTTCTAGGCCAGTGATGGCAAGCCATGCAGCCCCTGAAGACCTCAAGCAGCCATAACATGCTATTGATTCTAGTGCAGTTAACTGGACCAGACTAACCTGTAAGGATGGCTTTTAATAAGAAGCTTCCACCTAGGAGACCAACTCAGATAATCCCACACACAAGGAGCTAAATAGAGGTACTGAGAAGCAGTTACAGCTACATCTTCCTGGCTGTGATAGAATTAGCTCACTAATAAAATTAACTCTGTCATAGTAGAGTTACAAGCTGGCCATGTAAATGTGAGATTAAAATATAATTGAGAGCTTTTGAGACACCCTCAAGGTAAGTGGTATTAACACCAGCAGGGACTAACAGCAGAAAGAAGCAGCTATTAAGGCATAATCGACAGAAGGAAAAACGAGGGCCTTCAATCTACTCTATCTGCATGGGAAATACATGAACAGCTCATGACCATCGCTCAGAAAGAGCCAGTGGGGAAGGCATAGGGTATGTAGGCCTTCCATTGATATCCCAGGGCCCTTTGAAAACCCTGGACAAGAACTTCAGTTGCTTTCTCCTTTTTTATACACTCTTATTATACACAGGATTTCTCTCGTTTTCTTACCTTCTCGCTTTTCCTCAATAATTCTTAATAAGTCCTACTTTGCATATGTCTATGAGATTAATATTGTTATTGTTCACTGTTGTGAAATAAGAACTATAGGAGAAAGATTTTTTTCTAAGATGGACAAAACAAACAAAGACTTTGGTTCTGAATCCATAAGGAAGCAAGAAATTTGGTTTCAATTTGAACTGTGGAACTGTAGTTTTGGGGGGAAAGCAGCTTATATACACACCATATTATTTAAGTAAACAAAGATCCATGTCACAGAATTACTATAAATCTAAATATTGAAAATGTTTTTGAGTAGCTGGAGAGATGACTCAGCAATTTAGGGAACTGAATATTCTTGAAGAGTATTTGACCTTGTTTCCCAACAACTACAGCAGGCAGCAGACAATCTCCTGTAACTTAACTCTGCCTCCAGGTGATCTTCCGCTCTGTCTGTCTGGACCTCTGAAAACACCTGTACACATGTGGATAAACCACACACAAGCATATAATTAAAAAATAAATCAATCCTTAAAAAAAATAACAGTGATTAATTCATTAAAAAAAAACTATGGAACTTTTGGTAGCCATCACCAACTCAAACTAGATGTCAACATGCAGAGTGCCTTTATCAATGTAAATGGAGATTAATTCCACCTCAACAAGTTCAGCCACCTTTTACTTTTAGACCTCCATAATTGTTAGTTCTGAGAAAAACATCTTGCTATCTTGCTGCCATGCTTCTGTCCTTAGTACGGTGAATATAAGAAGATGACCAGAACCCATTCCTTGTAACATTAGAGTCCATAAAGAAGTGAAACTATGATAAGTAAATAAGTAGAAAAGTAGGTTTATAACAGCATTTATAAACTAAGAATATGTGATATTCTCTTTGTAGCATAAGCAAATATTTTGAGATCCATACTTCCATGATTTTACTAGCTCTGGACTTAGTTCTTTCATAGACTGTTTTTGGCTCTTGATCACAAATTTTAACACATTTTTATTGAATTTATATTTAATTTACTTATAAAAATTAAATGTCCAGTTATAGCCTGGTAGTTGTGACACATGTCTTTAATCCCAGAACTTGGGAGGCAGAGGCAAACAGATCTCTTGTGTGTTCAAGGCCAGCCTGATCTACAAGAGCTAGTTTGGAGACAGGCTCCAAAGCTACAGAAAAACCCTATCTCAATAAGCAAAAATTAAATATCCAGTTATTCAAACGGTGTCTTAGTGTTTAATGAATTGTTTTGATATTTTTAATTAGCAAATATTTAGTTTCTCAAATTAATAGCCATATAGTTTCAAAATTGTTTCCATGTGAATACGAGATAGTAAATTTTAGTCATGATCCCATCACAATATATTGCCTGGGTCTCTCTTTTGTATCAATAGCAATGTAACTGCCTCACTAGGTGGGGATATTTTGTTTGTGCTTTAACAAATAAAGCTTGACTGAAGATCAGAGTGTAGAGCTAGTCACATTAGTTAGCTCTATAAGCCAGACAGTATTGGCACACACCTCTAATCTCAGTACTCAGGAGATAGAGGCAGATAGGTTTCCATTTGTGCAAGGCCACTGTGGGCTACAAAAGATTGAACCAGTCTGTAAGAGAAACAGAACTGACCAGTGGTGACTCACACCTTTAATCTCAGCACTAGGGAGGTGGATATGGGAAGTAATATGACTGGGTGAAGAGAGGAATATAAGGTGGAAGGAGACAGGAGCTCAGAGCATTCCGTCTTAGGATATATAGAGACAGGATATTCTGTTTGGTTCTGACAATTTTTTAGAGGTAAGAACTAGTGGCTAGCTGTTCTACTTCTCTGATATTTCAACTTTCATCCCCTAATATCTGACTCTGGCTTTTTATTATTAATACCTATTGGCAGAGACTGTTTAATTGTTCACAGCTACTCAGACCTGAAATAATCACACAGAAACTACATTATTTGCAATACTGTTTGACCAATAGCTTAAACATATTTCGAACTAGCTCTAATATCCTAAAATCACCCATCTCCATTAATCTGTGCATCACCATGAGGTCATGACCTACAAGCAAAGTTTGGGCAGGGAGCTATAGTCTTTCTCCTCTGGCAGCTACATGGCATCTTACTGACTCCCCTACTTTCTCCCAGCATTCAGTTTAGTTTTTCCACCTAACTCTATTCTGCCCTATATCAGGCCAAAGCATATTCTTTATTCATTAACCAATAAAAGCAATACTTATACAGAAGGACTTCCCCCACAATTTCCTCCTTTTCTGTTCAAATAAAAAGGAAGGTTTTAACTTTAACATAGTAAATTTACATATAAAAACAGTTATCAAGCAAGAATTACAGTTACAATATTTATATATACTTTATCTTTTAAAATAACTAAGAAAACTATAATTATAACTATCTATTCTTCAACTTTATTGAAGACCACAGAAGGATATAGGATATAATATTACCTAAGTTAACATGAAGTTCATTATAAGCAACTTCCAAAACTCTAGAATTGACAGAGACATCTCGCTGCCTGGACAGTCATCCAAAGTACTTCATCCTCTTGAAGTAGATTGGTGCTGCCAGGAGTAGATGTGTCTCATTGTCATGAAAAGTCTTAAGTTCTTAAAACATTTTAAATGTCATATTCTGTAGTCTTTGAAATGTTTGAAGAATACCTACCCATCTGAAATATATATCTGTTCATCTAGAAAACCTACTAACATGACTACAAAAAAATGACTCTCTATTAACATGTATTTCTTAATTATATATTACATTTTTAATGAGCTGCACAAGCCACGATACCTTAATCAAGAACAGAAATATATATATAACAAAATTGACCTTAAATTTATGTCAATAAGTCATGATCAATACCAATGCAAAGTATTCATCTCCATAGCATATCCCACTTTAAATGTAAACATATTTATAAACAATTTTGGGGAATTTGTGCATAGTTCTCTCCAAAATGCTTCCTGCTTTTGGTTTGGTGAAGTAATTGAGGGTCTTCATGGAGATCTTTCGGGGAGTTGTTCCATCTCACCACATTATCATAGAAGGAACACACAGGTTATGATCTTCTGTGGAAATAAAAGCAGACCCTTTTTTTCCACAGCAACATATCCTTAGACCCAAATTTTGAAGTCATGATATCTTTAAAATATATAGCTTGGTTTAGCTTAGCAGCCTGTACAATGAAATGTCTCTTTGTACTTAGCTCATCCACAGTCAAAAATTCAAGGAAAACATAATAATATACAAAATCAAGACTCTGTGTATGATCCATCTTTTATGTGGCATATTTCCTACTCTATTACTTTTTCTACAAGTTTAATGTTTATTTTATTATCTTTACTCCTTTAATCTATGACTGTATTACTTTTTCTCTTTAAAGACTTTGTTTTATTTTTTTAATAACTATTTCTTATCTCTTCCAAGGCTACACACTATGGTCCATTTAAAGGTCTTTTCCATCTGGATTTGTCTTTAATGCATGTGTTTCTGTAACTATTATTTGACCAAAATTGCTTTTTATTTTTTGGTAAGTGGCTTGATCTCAGCAGCCCTATATGTTGCTCCCCAACTCAGGCTTTCAATATGGTGGAAGTAGTTCACCATCTGCTCTGGGACTGCTGAATGGGAGCCATCCTCACCACCTCAACTCTGGGGGTGCAACACATAAACTTTTTCATCTGAGTAAAAGCTAAATCTGCCATGCAGCTCACTGCATGGCCTGGAAATATCTCTGTGTATGGAAGAACATGGAATCTACCATGCTCTCCTGCCTGAGCATGTCTAACATGTAATTCTGCCACCAGACCAGGCAGGGAGTGCTGAGCAACGGGGATGGTCTCAGCTACTTTCCTCCCTACCCTGAGGGGGCACATAAGCATCTGTACCTAAAGTGGGTGGCAGACATCAACCCCCCAAAAGAGCCAGAGTTGTTCCTCTAACTAGCACAAAACCTCACAGTTCTTGCCACTAAAGCTGAGTCAGGAAGTCTCTTAAAGGAGCCGTGTCTCTGCTTGACACCAGGAAACAGAGCAAGAGGCTATGTTAAACTCTGTCTTTTTGTGTCTAGAATTTCTTCCAAAACTCTCTGAGGTTTTAAGTGGATTTAGTTCTCCATGCTGGCACCAGTCTGTAGATGAAGGCTACTTAGAATTTGCACTACATCACAATTTCTTGAATTTATTTATTTGTTAGAAGTAATCTACAGAAGCAAAGTGATGTTAAAAGCCTTCTTAAAAGGAGGAACTAGCGATTGTGTAAGAGAGACATAATTTAGATTTCAAGTAGTCATGGTAGACTCTGAATAAATGATAATATACTGCATTTTAATTTTCAAGTACTTTATGATATTATGTTTCCTATCAAAATCCATGATCCAATTTAATTTCTGTATGAGGTGTGAGATATTTGTTGAGATTCGCTCCATTATGAAAAGTATAAAATTGTTTTAGCATTGCTTGTTAAAAATGCTATCTATCCTATATTTAATTGATTTTGCATATTTTACAAAACTTAGTCACACTTCTGTGTACTTATTTCTGAAATATCTATGCTGTTCTTTCAAACATTTCTTTCTCTCTCTACGATTTACATGAATTGTCATCATTATTGCATTTACTCATACACTACATGAACATAGTATGGGTATCACTATTTTGTAGCACCCAATAACTGCTTTTCACTTTTTGAAATGTTTGTACTGGCATATTACACTTTTAAACAATAGTTCCAGGGTCCACATGTCCAGATCAATGTAGAAATACAATTCATTTGTCTAGGTTGGTTTTCCATGATAAACCTACTGAACTCACCTATCAGATCTGCAGGTTTTACTGAAAATTCCAGAGGTTTTCTATTTAGTGCCATCTCATCTTCAAATGCTATCATTTCTTCATATAGTAACGGTGTTTTCTTAATTATTTTTCTGTCCGTTACATGGGCTTGATTTACATTGCTACATTAAGTAGTAATAGAAAGAACATATATAATCTGAAAAAAATCTCAGCTTTTCACCATTGAACATGAACATCAACTGTGGTTGTTTTATCCAGATTTAGAAATGCACTTTTCTTGTCTTTTTGTTGTTATTATTGTAAACTTCACAAAACAATTTTCCTGAAAATCACTGGTGTGATTTGCTTAGTCTGTTAACATAATGAATTATGTCACATTTTAGGGATTTTTTTTGTCTTCACTCAAGACAAATGTTGACTCTGGTTATATAGAGTTATATTCAGATGTGTAGTTATGTACAGCTGTACAGTTATATACAGATATATTCAGATGTACAGATATATACAGATGTACAGTTATATACAGATGTACAGTTATATGCAATTATATACTGATATACATTTATATACATGTATTCAGTCATATAGAGATGTACATATTCAGATGTACAGTTATATATGTATGGTTATATTCAAATGTACAGCTATATATGTGTGTACAGTTATATTCAGATGTACAGTTATATACAGATGTACAGTTATATGCAGATGCAGTTAAACACATATGTTCAATTATATACAGTGAAAAATTAGACTCATGTGAAAAGCTGCTGGATGGCCATGAATTATGTAGATATTATTGTTAAATTTTCTTAAAATTCTTTTCAGGATTATCAAATAAAATAATCCGAAACTATAGATTTGGAGTGTCGGTAGTCCCTAAATTGTAATTTCAGTTCCTTTAACAGAAATTAAAATTCTAAGGTTATTCTTATATTCATATATTCACTTCAAAGTTTGTGGACATAGGTTCTTTGTCTTTGAAGGAGTCAATCAATATGTTATTAGGTTATTGATACTATGTGGTCAAATTTCTATGTAATATTCATTTATTGTTACTTTTAAATCTAAAGGAATTTTGTAGTTCACTATTGATTTATGATGTTGATAATATCTATTTTAATCTTTTTTTCTTTTTCTGTCTTGCCAGAGATTTGCTAATTTTATTTATCTTTATTAACTACCAAATTTTTATTTCACAGACTTCTCTACATATTTATTTCATTTTTAAATCCATTGATTCATGAGTTTTCTTTTTTCTTCTTTCTGATTGCTTTCAGGTTATTTACTTTTTATTTTCTAGCTTCTAATGCAACTTGTGCGTGTATTGTAGTATAACATATCTCCTTGAATGCATTGTTTTCCATTTCTTATTAAATATATTATTTAGTTTTCTCTTCCATGTTAGCTCTTCACTGATTCTCAGAGATTATATAATTCACCTTGAACTGTATATGGAACAACCAACATAAAAAGGAATGAAAGCCAGCTAACAGTGCTTTAGCTTCTAAAGTCTTTAATCCCTTCTTGCTAGAGCTTGTGGAAAGTCTCCACATTCCAGATATGTTGGAAATATGAGCTCCTGTCATTTGATTATAGACTGTGAGCTCTAGAGTAGGCTCTGGTTCCTCTATCACTGTTTATGGGCATTTCCAAGCTTCTCAGCTTTTCCTCCAAACTCCCTCTGCTCCATCTGGAACATGTTGGGCAAAAGAATATCTAGAAAGCTAACACTGTTCTCACTTGGGTTTTAAAACCCAGAGCTCATTGCTTTGGTCTTCTGAAACCTTCTCCTATTAGTCTTATTTGTACAAAATCAGACTATTGTACAGAATCTTTTGAAATCCGTTGACCGCAAACTTGTAAGTCATAGAACAAGAATTATCTCTCTTTTTTAAATTTTATTTTATTTTTATTACATGTGTGTGGACATTTTGCCTGTTTATATAAGTATACTATGTACATGAGTACCCACTGAGTCCAGAACAGAGAATCACATCACTTAGAACTAAGATTACAAGTGGCTGTTAGCACCCATGCGGCTGCTGGGAACAGAACAGATCTTCAGTGTGAGATGAGGACTTCTTAACCACCTCTCTAGCTCGCTCACACACACACACACACACACACACACACACACACACCTCCTTCTTCCTTTTTGCTGCTGTCTCATTATTGAAACAAGGCCTCACTTTGCAGTCCTGACTGGTCAGGAACTTATTATGTAGAAATTCAAATTCACAGAGCTACGCCTCCCTCTGCCTCATAAGTGTAGGAACTAAAGGCATGTACTGCATGCCCAGATGTATTTACTCACATGAACTAATAGTAGCAGTGACTACCTGTTCAAGACAATAGGCCCACTGACATTCAATTCGAAGATTCAAGAGGGGCTCATGAGGCCCCACTCCTGCTAGATGTTAGAATCAGTTAAAGGTGGTAGATAGGGAGGAACCATATTAATATCAGTGGTGTAGCCACTGGTACACTGCCCTGACTCATGCACATAACCTCTGACCCAACCTTAAGCAGGCAGGTTCTCTGCAAGAGCAGTGTGTGCAATTTATGCTCCTAATTGATGAGTTATCTCTCCAGCCCTAAGAATGAGAGTTGAGGAAAAAGACATTTAGTCAGAGGGAGATAAGCCAGTGAAATGGAGGGGAATTTGATCAAATCATTTGTGTGTGTATGTGTGTGTGTACCTGTGAGTGTGCATATGTGTGCATGCCAGTATATGTATATGGTTATTTATGTGTATGTACGTGCATGCCTGTGTGCATATAATTCTAAAAGATTAAACTAAATTTTCAAAGAAAAAAATGATTGTTAAGAGGCTCCTCCCAGCCCTACTCCTCCCATTTCAGACCCTATCCCTGAGAACACACACCCTGCCACTGGAAGCTCCTCCTCCAGAACTACTTAAGACTGCCTATAGGCTATTTTATACCCAATCCATCAGTGAACCCTCATGCTGTCTTTTCTGCATTCCTGAAAGTCACCCTGGAGTTGCTTGATTATGTTCTGTTCATTAAATCTGTATTTATTGATTAGATTTGATTTGACTCATTACTGCAGCAGAAGATCCCAATATCTAGAGATCCAATACTTACTTATCAATGATGAACAAGAAACCTACACAGCTCACACTGGATAAAATCCTTTGTAAATGAAGGAAACAATATTGGGACATGACACCCCAAGACCAAGTATTCAGCACAAAGGATATTTATTTGCCCCAGAGGAACAATGAGCAGGGAATATGAGACCAAGGGAGAGAGGAAAGGGATGTTTGCCCTAGAGACACAGAGGACTACCTGTGCATAGAGAGAAAACAGATATTGCCCATTGGTAAATGGCAGTTTATAAAGGTAAAAGGGAAAGCCCTGTGTTAAAGTCAGCTGGTTTGTTTTGGTTGGGCATGTTAATTAGGGAAGTTTTTGATAGCTGGATTTCAATACTTCGATAGCTGAACCCTGGTAGTCATCCTCAGGAGGAAAAAGTGTCCAAAATAGGAACTGGACCTTGAGAGCTAGTTTTAGGAGTGTAACCTAATGTGTTTCAGCAAGACAGAAGGAATGGGGGAGAAGGACAAGACCAGCTAGAATCCTTTCAGAAAATATATTTTTCTTATTCTATCTTGAAATAGTTTCCTTTGATTTAAGTATGTATATCCTTAACATAACTGACAGACCTGGCCAACCCCACCACTACATCTCTCCTGGGCAGGGTTGAAGCGGATTTCTTACATAGAGCACTAATGGGATTTATTCAAAACGTCACCCTACAGTGTCTAATTAATAGGATCCACTGTCCATAAATTATCAACACCGTGGTTTAAACAGATCTTCTATATATTCTCAGTGAGTAAAATATTGTTCCACCCACTCATAAGAGTATCATCACACAGTGGATGGGGAAATACAGGAGTAAGTGACAGTCCATTCATCTTGTTTGTTCTGCTGTTGCTGATGCTTTTAGAGGTTTGTGAGCATGTGGGGGGTGTGCTTGGTTTTCTTTGTTATTTGTTGTTTTTTTTTTTTTGGAACACAGAATCTTCCATGTTCCTTCTTGCTCTGGGTTTCCTCATTGCTGAAACAATAAGCATCTATGCCACTATGTTCAATTTCCAGGGAGCTTAGAAGATAGAACTCCCAGGCAATCATAATGCAAGTGCTTTACCAACTAACCCATCTCCCCAGGATGACTTACTTCATTATAAGGGAGAGTCAGAATGGCACTATGGGATGCCATTCTCCTTATCCTATCCTCCTTATTCCATCTAAACTCAGGTGCTTTCTATAGACCTAATGTCCAAAAACATAGCCCTGGCATTTGGGGATTCACTATATAAATGGGGGAGGTTTGACAAAAACACTCAGCTCATAGCATTTATTTCCACAATATTCATAAATCATGCAGTAGTAGAGATCTTATGAGGCAATATGCTCAGGATTCCACACGCACCAGAAGAGGATTTAAACAATACCGAGAAAAGGAATGAGGGAAGGAATATACAAAACATTCCACATCTTGGGAAATGGCAGTGTGTATTTCGCTAACTTTGAATTTGGTGTTGGTCATAGGCTTCACGATTGCACTTGTGTTGTAGCTGCTGTTTGTTGACCAGGCCCCTAAATACCCCAAACTGGCCTGGAATTCAGGATCCTCCTGTCTGAACCTCCTGGCTGCTAATATTACAGTTGTGTGCTACCATGCCTGGAAATTTCTTAAATTTTAATGAGGAACAATTTTTTTTCTTTTAGAATAACTTTAGAATGAATGTTTTTTAGCAGAAGATGTGCTCTTACAGTAAATTCATTATATTCCTGGTTGCTGATCTGATTCTGTTCCCCAGATTGGGATTTGAAGTTCTTGCCACTGCGTTCCAATTATAGGAAGTGTTTTATTAATGAGTATCACCTGGCTGTCTGCTTTTAGTGGAGGATATTAAAGAATAAAGAGTTTCACTTAAAAATACTTAGTCTAGAGAGAACTACCAGCGAGCTGTTTGAACACTGACTAGAAACCGATAGCTTTAGAAGACTCTGTTTGTAATGTACTGGAACTGTTCGATCAAACCCGTTAGGAAACTGCAAATGCATCTCATGGTGTTCTCTCCAGCAGCTGTGTTTGTGCGGCTGAGACTGGTTTAGTGACAAATGCTGGTTTGGTGGCAGAATCGAAGCCCTATTTCTAAGTAACTGGTGGCTTGCACTGTTAGGTGCATTATCACAGAACGATGTATCACTTACCCAAGAAGCTGCTGTCATCACTCTCTTCTCACATCTCAGACCCCAGGGATTCCAGTTGAAGACTAGCAGATTGATTGGCCCAGAAGTGGTTGAAATACTGTGACAGGAATGTATCCTTGCACTCCTCTGCTGAAGGATAGGGTCTTCAAATTCAGTACCCATGACTGACTGATAGGAAGTTCTAGCAATAAATATTGTTTAACTTGTTACATACTCAACCATTTGTCTTTGCTCACAGTTCAATAATATACATGACAAGTCAAAATCACCTCATATTGCCGTTTATTCTGGGACCACCCATCATCAGGATAGCCAGTTGAGACCATAAAAATGTAAGACAGTCAATTAAGCTTAATTCCAAGAGAAAATAAGGAAATTCATATGAGGATATTTCTACATTGTATCTTCATTAAAGATACAATTCTTTATTTAAAGATACAATACTTCATTCTGTGTCTTCATTAAAGTTACTTTTACTATGATAAAAAGCTTTAACCCAAAGCAAACCGTGGAAGAAATGGTTTATTTTAACTAATAGTTCCATACCACAGTCCAACCCAGGGAAAAGAGAGTAGGAACTCAAAAAGGGCAGGAACCAGGAGGCAGGAGTTGATGCAGGGGTGGGGCCCTCCCACACAAATCACCAATTAAGAAAATGCCCTACATGCATAGTTAGAGCCCAATATTTATGGAGACATTTTCTCAATTGAGATGCCCTCCTCTCAAATACTCTCACTTGCATCAAACTGACATTAAAAACTGGCCTTCAATCAATGTCCTCTGAAGTAGGAGGGAGAACGCAGCTCATGAGATTCCCCAGATAAACTAAAGGTCAAATGCCTTGGAGAAGAAAACAATGAAAGATTCTCCATGGTGCCTCTTTGACAGTAGGAAAAGGGGCAAACAGTTGCGAAAGTAAAGGGAAACTCTGTACTGTCTTCCTGCAGGCTGGGCAAAGACTTTCATGTTTGTGTCTTTCCTGTGTATCACCCATGTTAGCTTGTGCTTTTCAGTGAAACAGCTGATATTTTGAGTCTTCCTTGATCCTATAAGTAACTACACATCCATAGTTCTTTTAGTAACCCCAACTCATTAGATCTCTGACTTATACTCTGATATAGTAGTTACAGGCTGTTGTAAGTTCCATTTTGTGTAACAGTAGACCTGTGTGCCCTAGAAAAGCCTGTTACACAACATCACAACATCCTAATATTGCCAAAACCAAAAGGAAACAAACAAAAAGCAGAAAACAGCTTTTGCAAGAATGTATCTGTTTCCTAGAGACTTAACCACAACTGAGTATCTTGCATTTTATGTGGAAATCCTAGCATCAGAATCTTCTTAATGTTATATTTCAAGCAACTTTTACCAACGTGTTAGAATTCCCTTGTAATATAAGTCATACTAGGCTTTTGAAGCATAGAAATGTCTGCATTCACAGGAGTTGGTGTGGGAGAATTTTCTGTATTCTGTCAATCATGTTGTAAATAAACACTAATTGGCTGATAGCCAGGCAGGAAGTATAAGCAGGAAAACCAGATAGCAAGTAGAGGCAGAGCAATGAGAACAGGAGAATGCTAGAAAGGAAGAAGCCCATTCCTCCCGAGTCCTGCGCAGACCGCCGAAGAAGCAGGATGTGACCTGCCCTGTTGAAAAAGGTATCGAGCCGTGTGGCTAACATAGATAAGAATAATGGGTTAATATAAGTGATAAGAGCTAATAAGAAGCCTGAGCTAATGGGCCAATCAGTTTATATCTAATTCAGACTCTCTGTGTTATTTCATTGGGACTTGCTGTCTGTGGGGTACTGGGCAGGACAGACCCCAACAAACAGGCCCCTCATGTTACAAGGAGCTGTGAATTAGTCACTAGTAGTGAAATTTACACTTAAAAAACGAGAGGGTAATGGTGCCTTCTCTGTAAGAATAATCACCAATTTGTTACCCATGTGATAGGACAGAAGACATGCCAGTTCCATGCTGTCATCTAAACATTATCACCTTACAGACCAGGCCCTTTGGAAACTTTTTCCCAAACACTTGCCTCACAAACAGCCCAGCTATGTAGGTGAACACATCGCTTTGAGGCTAAAAAAGATCCCATTTTTATGCTGGGACCTTGTGGGACTTTAAACTTCACCCCCACCCCTGAAGAAAACCGGGGATCCCTAGCCCCCTTTTAGGGGAAGTATTAGCTAATGGGAAAAACCCCAGATACACAAAACTGCTGACAAGTTGCTGACCACCTTACCTCCCCTACCCATTGAGTAACAAATGGACCAATCAGATAAGTCTCCAGACAGACGCTATGTTAGCAAGGGTCAGCCGATGTCTGGAGGATGTAACCAGGGGGACTGTTGTTATCCCCCTTAGATACTGATAGCCTATCAGGAACTAACAACTAAGCTTTACCTCACCTTTAACCAATTGTGATATAGAATAAGTAATTTTGCATTTTGAGACTGTAACCTTTGTGATTGCTTTGTGATTTTTGTCTCTGTAAACCGCTTACAAAAATAGATGGGGTCCTTCTCCATCTGCTGTGTCAGACTGTGAGGCAGAGGACCCACGCTAGCCAGTACTTAATAAACCAAACCTTGCTTTTGCCTACAGAAGTGTGGCTCCGTGGTGGTCTTTTGGGGGGTCATAGGACTCAAGCACAACAGTCAGAAACTTAGATGATTGGACATTCTGGACTCTTCCAGATCACCTGAAGGGGCAGGCTAGGAGATAAATTCCCAAAAGCCTGACCTTAGTAACTCATCCAGGAAAACTAATACACTTGGGTCTGAAAACTGCGGCCATGTCAGCACACTAAGAAGGAAGCTTTTTTGGAACCACACAATTTGAAGACTTCACTTTTTCTGGACACCCACCTTTAAATTGAGATAATATCTATCTTTGGTGTTAAAGTGTGTTTCTTATATGTAGTACAAAGATAAATCTTATTTTCACACCCACTCTGTTAGTCTGTATCTTTTTATTGGGGAATTGAGCTTATTGACATTGAGAGATATCAATGACTAATGATTACTAATTCCTATTATGTGGTTGTTGTTGGTAGTGTGTGTGTGTGTGCGCGCGCGCGTGCGCGCATGTGTGCGCAGTGTTTGTTTGTATGTGTTTATATTCTTCATGTCTTTTGATTTTGCCTGTGTGAGATTATTTGCTTTTCTAGAGGTTTTTCTGAGTTCTTTCATGGGTGTAGTTAGCCTCCTTGGGTTGGAGTTTCCTTAGGCTGAAGTTTTCCTTCTAGTACCTTCTGTAAAGCTGTATTTGTGGACAGATGTTGTATCAATTTGACTTCATTATGGAATACCTTGTTTCCTTCATACATGGCAATTGAAAGTTTATTTGGGCATATTAGTCTGGGCTGGCATCTATAGTCTCTTAGAGTCAGCAGCACATCTATTCAGGCATCAGGCTTTTAGAGTATCCATGGAGAAGCCAGGTGTAATTCTATAAAGGTCTGCCTTTGTATTTCATTTGGCCTTGTTCTCTTGTAGCTTTTGATATTCTGTCTTTTTTTTTTATATTCTCAGTGTTTTGATTATTATGAAGTGAGGGCACTTTCTTTTCTGATCCAACCTATTTGATGCTCTGTAAGCTTCCTGTACTTTTATAGGCATGTCTTCTCTAGGTTAAGAAAATTTTCTTCTATGATTTTTTAAAAAATATTTTCTATGGCATTGAGCTGAGATTCTTCTCTTTTTTCTATTTCTGATATTTTAGGCATGCCTTCTCTAGGTTAAGAAAATTTTCTTCTATGATTTTGTTAAAAAATATTTTCTGTGGCTTTGAGCTGGGATTATTCTCCTTCTATTTCTGTTACTTTTAGTTTTATTTTTCATAATGTCCCTGAGTTCCTGTATATTTTGTGTCAGAAATATATAACATCTAAGATTTTCTCTGACCAACACATCTATTTTTTTTCTATCATATCTTATACTTCAAAAATTTGCTCTTCCATGTTTTGTATTCTGTGATTCTTAGATCTGTAATTCCTGCTTACTTCCCTAGATTTTTCCATTTCCAGGATTCCCTTAGTTTATATTTTCTTTATTGCTTCTATTTCCATTTTCTGGTCTCGAACAGTTTTTTTTTCCTTTTCTTCAAATATTTGTTTCTTTTGTTCTTGCCTTTCTTTAAGAAAGATATTCATTTCCTTCAAGTTTTTGTTTATTTTCACCTAATTTTCTTAGTGATTTATTCATTTCCTCTTTAAGAACTTCTATAATCTTCATAAAGTTGATTTTAAGGTCTCATATTGTGCTACAGATGTGTTGGGATATTCAGGGCTTGCTGTAGTAAGATAGCTGGGTTCTGGTGATGATATAGTGCCCTGGCTGCTGTCTATTGCGTTCTTATTCCAGCATCTAAGCATCTGAAATTGAGGTAAATATAGGTCTAGGTGTCATTTTCTGAGTTTGTCTTTTTTGGTTAGATGTTTTTCACCTCGATTTCTGTTTTCTCTCTAGTTTTCTTACTGGAGTGGCCTACAGTTCTGGTGGCCTGCTTGTCCTATGATCCAGCAGGGTGCTTCAGCTGATGTTCTAGCTGTTGGCATGATCTCTGGTGCAACAGGGGGCTTCCACCTGGGGTTCTGTGAATCAACATGTGCTCTGATAAAATAGTCTTCTGATGGTGTTCTGGGATGAAGTATTGATAGCCTGGGCAGGGGACTTACCTGGGGATATGGATGCCAGTGTGCTCTTTTGTTTCTTTTAATTTCGTTTAATTGTTAGCTCTGTGATGTGGGAGTGATTTCTTATTAATAAAGAAACTTCCTAGGCCCCTTGATAGGCCAACCCTTAGCTGGGTGGAGTAAACAGAACAGAATGCTGGGAGAAAGAAACTGAGTCAAGGAGTCGCCATGACTTGCCTACTCCAGACAGACGCAGGTTAAGATCTTCCCTGGTAAGCCAGCTCGTGGGCTATACAGATTAATAGAAATGGGTTAGGTCAATATGTAAGAGCTAGCCAATAAGAGGCTCGAACTAATGGGGCCAGGCAGTGTTTAAAAGAATACGGTTTCCGTGTAATTATTTTGGGTAAAGCTAGCCATGGGGGCGGCCAGGTGCCGGGGAAGCAGCCCCACCACTCCTATTACAACAGTTCTGAAAAATTAAATCTCCTAGGTTTTAAGTTTGTTACCACTCTTTGACAAAATGCTGTGACAACAATTCTCTTCTTTCTTTGTTTCTTTGTGTGTGTGTGTGTGTGTGTGTGTGTGTGTGTGTGTGTCCCGTGGGGGGTGCAAATGTTTGCCTGAGATAATATTATGTAGCAGGCTTAATGTTTAAAATGTTGTCATCTACTATTGTCTATTTTTGTAGTCATGAATAATTTTATTGGCCAATATATGATGTCCTAAGGATGCAAAAAAGAAAAATAAAATAACTGTTGCCCTTGACCCAAAAGAGTGACAATTCACTTTGAGGAACATGGGTGAATATTTGTCATCCTAGGGGTGTACCACTGAGTTGATTATTAGAAGCATGAGGAAAATTGTTGAGTCTTTAGGTAAAAGTTATAAAAGTCCTTAACACACTATACCTACTTACATAAACAGAAAATGAAGAAAAAAATAAATCAAGATACAGGGGCAATAGAATTCCAGACAGAAGAAACTTTAATTACAATGTGTGTAAAGATGAGTTTGAGGAAACTTGTTTAGTATGATCAAGTAGGCATATTTTCATGAGGTGAAGAGATAGTAATTTGAGCTCTAGGTCCTTCTAGAGATACGTCTAAATCCTCACCTGAAGAACCCATGGTTTAGCATAGTAGACCTCAAAGCCCACCCCAGTGACAGTGCTGGGATTAAAGGCATGCGCCACCACCACCCGGCTAAACCTCTGAAACTTTAAGGAAGCCTCAGTTAAATGCTTTCTTTGTATGAGTTTGCTGTGGTCATGATGTCTCTTAAAAACAATAGAACACTGACTAAGACAGATATTCAGTGACAATAAGACCACATCCACTAATCTTCACTCCCGGTGACTAGACATCCAAATGTAAGAGCTTATGGGGGTTATTTTCATTCAAACCACCACATTCCACTCTCTGGCCTTCCATAGGCTTATAACCATATCAAAATGCAAAACACATTTAGTCCAGCTTCAAAAGTATCCATAGTCTGTAAGTTTCAACACTCTTTAAAATACTAAGTTCAAAGTCACTGAGACTCATGGCATTCTTTTAATTGTATTACTCCACAAACACAAAACTAAAAAACACAGCACATTCTTCCAACAATCAGTGGCACAGAATATGCATTAAAATTCCAAAATGTTCCCTTTCTTCAATTACATCTGTATCAGAATTCTATTATTGATAGTTTCCTTCACTACTTAAGCTTTTTTTTTAGTTCCTGTTCACAACTTGGAAGGTTAGTTGTGCAGAGTCTTGCCCTGAGATCACCACTCCCCTTATTCCTTTTAGCATCAGGCTTTTCTTTTTATAATTGTTTTTTTTTATTAAGAAAGAAAAAAAATTTCCGCCTCCTCCCAGC
>NW_004949120.1:2092687-2098610 GCF_000317375.1 Microtus ochrogaster
TAGATGTCCTTCAATGGAAGAATGGATGAAGAAAGTGTGGAATATATACACATTAGAGTACTACTCAGCAGTAAAAAACAATGACTTCTCAAATTTTGCAGGCTTTTCTTTAAACTTTTCATTTCCTTGAGCACTGAACTTCACTCCATTACACTTCCTGCTGCTACATTTCTCCTCAAAGTATACCTTTTATGTTTTTTCCTGTTCCAGCTTGTACCTTTTCATTATACATCTGCATAAAAGTAACTCTAATAACTACACAGCAGTATAATTTTCTTGATAAGAGCAGAAAGTAGCCACATTCTTCACCAAAATATCACAGGACAGTTTATAGTCCAATTAATAACATTCTTTCCCTCTGAAACTTCTTGAATTGGGCCCACACAGTTCAAATCACCACTGCCCTGCCTTCTGTGTTCCTACTAGAATGACTCATTAAGCCCTGCTTCAAGCATTCAGCCACCTCTCTAATCCAAAGTCTTTGGAGTCTTCAGTAGTCTTCCAATAAACATTATAATCAGGTTTGTCACAGCAATACCCTTTCCCTGATATGAATATCTGTCTTAGTCGGTGTTCTATTGTTTTTAAGAGACATCATGACCACAGCAAACTCATACAAAGAAAGCATTTAACTGAGGCTTCCTTAAAGTTTCAGAGGTTTAGCCCATTATCATCATGCTGGGGAGTATAGTGACATGAAGACAGACATGATACTGGAGAAGGAAATGAGAGTTCTTTAGGAAACAGGAAAAGAGACTCTGGGCCTGGATTGGACTTGAAATCTCAAAGCTCACAACCACAGTGACACACTTTCTCCAAAAAAGGCCACACCCACCCCAACAATATTTTCTAATCTTTCTCAAAAAGGGTCACTCCCTGGTGACCAAGCATTCAAATGTGTAAGCCTGCGGAGGCCATTCTCATCCACACCACCACACACAGTGAAGCAGAGAGAGGCAGAAATGGAACTTATGCAGCTTCAATCTTATGAATGCCCAGGAATCTTGGCAGCCAGCAAAAGACAACAGTAAGTCATGGAATCTAGTACCTGTCTCAAAGCATCCCCCAGAGAATCAACCCAGCTGACATCTCAATGATGAGCTTCAGAATGGCAGGCAGTGAGAGAATAAATTCACATTGTTTTAAACAGAGAGGAGTGGGGCAATTTGTTAGGTTAGACACAGGAGATTTGTGCTGACGGAAGTGAAAAAGCATTGTGACAGAACACAAGCCTTGATACATAGCAGTTTCAGGTCATGACAGTCTGGACATTCGACATGGGTAACAGTTTAAACATTGTCTGACACACTATAAAAAATCACTAATAAATTCTGAGGAAGGGATTGGGGATCATTGTGTATCGGTATGATTATTCTGGGTTGGGATGGAAATAAAAGACAAAAAGCCTGACAGTGAAGTTGTCATGGTAGTTCAAAACAGAACAGCTAGAGTAATGTGATTGACAGCAGGGCCTGAAAATGGAAAGTCTAGAAATAAATAACACAATAGACAAGGCCTGCACAGGGCTAAGCCAGATAGAGTTCCCCTCCCCACAAATTGCCCTTTCTAATTTTCTAGCTCCCATAGGTACTACATGTCAAATGCAGAAATCTAAAAATTTAAGGCTCAATTCTCATATGAGCGAGAAGTTTGTCTTTCTAAATTGAGTTACCTCTTTCAGTCTTACATTTTCTAGTTTCTTCCATTTACCGGCACACATCATAATTTTATTTTTTACAGTTGAAAAAATTCTGTTATTATTTAAGTACCATATTCTCATTGTCCATTCATCATCCTGGGCATATAGGCTGTTTCCATCTCCTGGCTTTTGTGAGGAGAGAGTGATTGAACACTGATGGGCATGTTTCTCTGTAGTAGGAAATAGAGTTCTTCAGTTATGTGCCCAGGAGTGGTATACATAGCTGGTTCACATATAAATTATCATACATTTTACAACATTTCAGGAACTACAACAATTATTTCCCTTGTGTCTGTACCTGGTTTCACTCCCACCAACAATGTACAGGGATCTCCATCCCAAACATAATCAAAAGCACTTGCTTTCTAAAGCTTGGCTGCTTTGAGTGTGGTAATACAAAAAAAAATATTAAATTAATTTTATTTTGTATTTCTCTGATAGCTAATGTTTGGTAGAAGGCATTACATCAGCTCCCTAACACCACTTTATACAAAAAGTCCAGATTGTTTGACTGGGGGCTCCCGTCATAAGCTCCCTCTCCTGAGAGTTGCCTCAGTCCAAACTCCACCTCCGAGAAAGCCTACCAAATGGTTATCCCTCCCCAGGGAAGGTCAAAACCACTCCCACAGGCTATTTAAACTGACCCCCCAGAGAGTGAATACATGGTCTCTGGGTTTTGCATGGTTCCCCCCCCCCATCTCTCTCGATTTCCTTCTCCATGTTCTCCTGAGACCACCTGGGAGCATTTTATTAAACATGAGCATCTTTAACTTGGTCTGATTTAGTCTGGCTGAGATTATTTGCCCTTGTGGAGAGGTTTGGTGTTTAATACAAATACTTAACATTTGGAGGTCCCACAGGGGTGGGGGGGCTATTTTTCCAATGGGCCTGGGACAATGTGTTGAAAATGCCCTTCTCTGCATGTACTCTCTGCCAGGTTAAGGTCTGCTATATCTCAGTTAATTCCCTTTTTTGAGTACATGCTGCTAGGATCCAGAGGCCCATTTGCATTTATTTTTGTAGATTTTTGGGCTTTCCTGTAGGAGTCACAATCGTGCTGTATGTCGATACAAGCAGCAAGCCAGGCTGTAGTAGAGAGCTGCAGGTTGCATTCTGCCACCCAGCTCCTGCCACAGGCTAGCTTTACCCAAAATAACAACACATAAATTGTATTCTTTTAAACACTGCTTGGCCCATTAGCTCTAGCCCTAACTGGCTAATTCTGATATCCCGATCAACCCATCTCTAATAAGCACCGGTTTTACCGGGAAAGATTCAGCATGTCTGACCTGGTGGCTTGCTTCATCGTGTCTACCCGGAAGAGGGGAGCATGGCTTCTGCTAAAGAGAGCAGAGCTGTCGAGTCTGAGCTTACTTCTTCTTCCTCCCAGCATTCTGTTCTGTTTACTCCACCTATCTAAATTTTAACCTATCAGGGCCAAGGCAGTTTTTTTATGTAACCAATGACCTTCCTCCATCACCAGGCCTTGCTGAGGTACGACTGAGGGAACAGATACATCTGCCACTCATTTCTCATGACCCCCACTGTTTTTGACCCAATAGCCCTGTGCTGGTGGATGCACTGTAACAGACTTGAGTCCCTCTCCCTTCAGCTTCAACCCTTCCCAAGGTCCCCATGCTCCCAATTTACTCAGGAGATCTTGTCTTTTTTTACTTCCCATGTAGATTAGATCTATGTAAATCTCTCTCTTAGTGATTTTATTATTGTCTAAGTTTTCTGGGATTATGGTTTGTAGGCTTTTTTTTTTGCTTTATGTTTTAAAAGTACCTATGATTGAGTACATGTAATAATTGTCTTTCTGTGTCTTGGTTACCTCACTCAAAATAATATTTTTCAGCTCCATCCATTTTCCTGCAAAATTCAAGATGTCATATTTGTTTCTGCTGTGTAGTATTCCATTGTGTAAACACACCACATTTTCCTTATCTATTCTTCGGTGGAGGGGCATTTAGGTTATTTCCAGGTTCTGTCTGTGACAAACAGTGCTGGTATGAACACAGTTGAGTGTTGTACTCAGATTATGGCTCCCAGAGAGACCACCAGAAACCAACTGCAATAAGCAAGGTTTTATTGTTTTATTGCAGGCTCGCTCAGGACCCCCTGTGAGGTAGAGAGGAGTTCAGAGTTCCTTTGTGGGGTTAGCTTTTTTAAAGGCGAAAACCACAAGCAGCCCTTCTGGGCAATTGGGTGGGAGGTTGGCACTGGTGCAAGATCTTTGCATTCTCTCCCATCCTGCTTTGTCAGATTGTTTTTGTCTTTAGAGCAAGGCCATGTGATCCCTAAGTCAGGACATCCATATCACCAGATGGTGGGGCAGGCATTCTGACTCTGTGCTTTGTATTCTCCTAAGTCGGGGGAGGGGGAGCACTATCATTCCTGGGAGCATGAAGCTAGTCTGGGTTTTGTTTTTAAACATTCTGCTAGGAAATTTCTTCTTGTCCTTTTGAGATAAGGGTCGCCCATTGAGCACTTGTCCTTGTGGCACAATTGAGCACCATTTGGCTATATACCCAAAAGTGGTATTACTGGGTCTTGAGTAAGGTTGTTTCCTAATTTTCTGAGAAATCGCCACACTGACATCCAAAGGGGTTGTACCAGCTTGCATTCCCACCAGCAATGCAGAAATGTTCCCTTTTCCCCACAACTTCTCCAGCATAAGTTCTCATCGGTGTTTTTGATCTTGGCCATTTTTATAGGTGTAAGATGGAATCTCAGAGTTGTTTTGATTTGCATTTCTCTGATGACTAAGGATGTTGAACATTTTCTTAAGTGTCTTTCCGTCATTTTAGATTCTTCTGTTGAGAGTTCTCTGTCTAGGTCCGTACTCCATTTTTTTTTAATTGGATTATGTGTTCTGTTGATGACCAATTTCTTGAGCTCTTTGTATATTTTGGAAATGAGACCTCTGTCTGATGTGGGGTTAGTGAAGATCTTTCCCCATTCTGTAGGCTGTCTTTTTGTCTTGTTGACCTGGTCCTTTGCTCTACAGAAGCTTCTCAGTTTCAGGAGGTCCCATATACTAATTGTTTCTCACAGTGTATGTGCTGCTGGCGTTATATTTAGGTGTGGGGGGCTTCTACCGAAGATCCCGGGTTTCCGGCACCACTTGCAGCAGGCTTCTTGACCGGCAAGGAGGAAACACCCACCACACACGAGGATTCTTCTCAGATAACGCTTTACTGGAGTGCATTTGGTTGAGGGAGAGCATAAAGCGAAGGGGGGCAGGAAAGAGAGAGAGAGAGACGAGAGAGACGAGAGGCGCTAGAGGGGGACACGAGAGAGAGGCTAGAGAGAGAGACGGGAGCACAATGGCGGCTGCTTATATTGGGAATTGGCACACGGGTTGCCCTGTGATTGGCTGCCACCATCAGCTGACACCAGACTGCATCGAGATAGGCCCAGGGACCCATATCCACAGCGCATGCAGGAAGCGGGGGACAGGCAGCTCTCAAAGGCATAGCCAAATATGGAGTTGTTTATAACCAGAAAGACAGGATGTGGTGCCATCTTGCAATGGCAATCCTGTCCGGCTCCCTGCATTTAGGAAGTGGTCTCCTGTGCCAATACGCTCAAGTGTACTTACCACTTTCTCTTCTATAAGGTTCAGTGTGGCTGGCTTTCTATTGAGGTCTTTGATCCATTTGTACTTGAGTTTTGTGTATGGTGATAGATATGGGTCGATTTTTTATTCTTCTACATGTTGATATACATTTATGCCAGAACCACTTGTTAAATATGCTTTCTTTTTTCCATTTCATTTATTTATTTATTTATTTATTTATTTATTTATTTATTGCTTCTTTGTCAAAAATCAGGTGTTCAAAGGTGTGTGGATTAATATCCGTGTCTTTGATTAAGTTCCGTTGGTCCTCCTGTCTGTTCTTATGCCAATACCAGGCTGTTTTCAGTACTTTTTAGCTCTGTAGTAGAGTTTGAAGTCAGGGATTGTGATGCCTCCAAATGTTCTTTTATTGTACAGGATTGTTTGGGCTATCCTAGGTTTTTTTGCCTTGTTATATGACTTCTAAATAGGCTATTGTAATTCAAAGCTACATTTTCAAATACCCTTGGGCTGACTTTTACAAAAATCCTTTTAAAGCCGGGCGATGGTGGTGCACGCCTTTAATCCCAGCACTCGGAGGCAGAGGCAGGCGGATCTCTGTGAGTTCGAGACCAGCCTGGTCTACAGAGCTAGTGCCAGAA
>NW_004949120.1:2098710-2111230 GCF_000317375.1 Microtus ochrogaster
TGAGTTCGAGACCAGCCTGGTCTACAGAGCTAGTGCCAGAACAGGCTCCAAAGCCACAGAGAAACCCTGTCTCGAAAAACCAAAAAAAAAAAAAATCCTTTTAAATTGGGGCTAACATTTAACATACAAACAAACAAAGCTCCAAAAGCCCATGGTTTCTAGATGTGGTGCTCACACCCTCACTCCCTTCCTCATTCCCCTCTCCACTTCTCTAGCTGTTCCTTTCTCACTGTTTGTTCCCTACAATGGATCCGGATCTGTTTTCCCCCTGTCCTTCCACTCTAAAATCATACAGTTCTTATGTTTTGTTCCCTCTTGCAGCATCTGCTTATCTGGTCCTTAATGAAATCACTTCTGTGCTTCCCTGGCTTCCACTGCTTGCCTTCACTGGGATTTTTAAGTTGGTCAGCTGACACAGATTTCTAAATGTGTTTTATTTGTCTATCTGTTAGAATAGTGTGGCCACAGTATGCTTGCTTTATGTCTCTGTGAGTATGTGTGCTTGATTTCAAAGTATGCTTGCTTTATTTCTCTGTGTGTATGTGTGTGTGTGTTTTAAAATCTGTAAAACTTATAACTCCACATTACTACAGCTCTGGAAAAATACAAATATGTGGAAAACCTCCATTTTGATTCCACCACCATCTTGGGTAAGAGACCCACATGTGCTAGTTTTCTTTGACTTATTAAAATATTCCTTTTAATCTTCTTACATTTACTAGCATTGATAATCTGTAACTAATTGGGTAAAATACATGTCTAAATTTAGCTTATATGTCTAGTTTAAATATAATAGGTAATTGTATCCAATCGAGTATGGCATTTAACAAAAGAGCTTCTAACACAGAGACATGCCAGCTCCCACAACATCCTATAGCTCCTCCAAGAAGATACATGGTTGCCAAAGGCCTTCCACCTTGAGGCTTGCCAGCCACACAACAAAAAGCAGCCTTCCACCTCTTCAGCTTCCTAGATGCCACCCAGAGAATCAATCTCATCCTGCCAAGACAGATAAACTAAATCTTCCCCCACAGGAAAATCTTTGGGCCTCTTGTTCTCAGCAACTAATGACAAGTACTGCTTCTAGGCCGGTGTTCTCCAAGGACTAAGGAGAGACTTGGGATTGCCTGCATAGCTAAAAAAGCTGTCTCATTTCTGCTCATTTATCCCTCTCAGATTCGTCTAACAGCATTTGATGGCTTAAGGTACTGGTAGCTCATTACTTCATTTTTTAAGTTTCCTGCTAAAATACAGACAGGTGTGCCTCTTTATCAGGCTTCATAGTCCAAGACTAACAGGTTTCAGGTGTATCATTAGAGGCTCAGCATTTCCAATTTCCTTTAATTGTCTTCTAAAATGTTCATACTTTTTAACCTAAAACAACAGTCTTTTGCTGTGACACCGAGATATAAATCTGTTCCAGTTGTCTTACAGATACCTATAGGTTCCTGGGGAAAAGTTCTGCGGCTGTATCAAAAATAAGGTCTGATAAAAAAAACTAACAGTCTCCAGAGTGCATTTTAACCCCACCCATTTCAAAGCATATTTTCCAGGTCACTCCTGTTATCTGGGCCAAGACCAACTAACAAAGTGCTCTTGAGATAACCCCAACACCTGCACTTGAGTGCAGCTCCTGGGACTTCACCATTTGTATCAACTCTGGATCAAGGACACCTACCAACTAAAATCTAGTTTTATCTGCCATTATGTCCCACTTATACACCCTTGCCTCACCTGTACAACCAGGGCACTTCTGTGTCCCATTCTTTCTGGCAGTTAATGACTCTTCCCATGACTAGCCCATTCATAGGGCCAATAATAACAATATTTTTTTTTCTCCTAGCCACCTGCCTTCTCATTTCCCTCAAGAAACAGCTACCTGAGGTCTGCAGGATGACAGTAAACCAGATGCCGCTTCAGCCACACCACTCTCTGAGCCTGAGCCCACAAACTCCCAGCTCTCCCCTCTCCCACATCGCCTCATGCCCACAGGAAGTAGCCAGACTTGAGACAGTGCCTCTGTATCCAAGGAGTCTAAAATGTTTGGTTGAGGGGCTTTGCCTCAGCCCATTGGCACCCCCTTATCCAAGAAGTCTGGACAGTTTGGTTGAAAGCATCACCTCAGCTCCCTAACATCGCCCCTAACATCGCTTTATAGAAAAAGTACAGATTGTTTCGCTGGGGGCTTCACCCCAGCTCCTGGCATAAGCTCCTTCCTCTGGGAGTTGCTTCAGTCCAAACTCCACCTCCGAGAAAGCCCGCCAAATGGTGACTCCTCCCCAGGGAAGGTCAAGACCACTCCTACAGGCTATTTAAACTGACCCCAGGGAATGAACACATGGTCTCCGGGTTTTGCATGGTCTCTCCCCTCTCTTTCCCTCCCCATGTTTTCTTGGGACCACCCAGGAGAATTCCATTAGACATGGCCATCTTAACTTTGGTCGAATTCAGTCTGATTGGAATTATTTGCCCCTGCGGAGAGGTTTCGTGTCTAAGAGAAAATACTTCACAGTTAAGGATAGTGATTATTTTAAAAATTATTCCCTAGTCAAATGAATTTTGGCTTTTGGGAACTATCTGCTCAGTTTTGTAACTTTTTAAAATTGAATTGTTTTCCTGACTCTATATTTCTTGAGTTCTTTATTTGTTGTGGATGATAATCCATTGTCAAATGTAGAGCTGCTCATCCTTCGAACAGCAGTTTATAGACTGAACACAATCCCAATCAAAACCGCAAAACAATTCTTTCCAGAAATTCAAAATTTGTCTTAAAATTCATAAAAAAGCATAAAAGACCAGGTATAGAAAATAGTCCTAAAAAATAAAAACACGGCTGGAAATATTACCATCTTCGATCTCAAGTGATACCACAGAGTCATAATGACAAAAATCAACACCATACCAGCACAGAAACAGACACAATGGTGAGTGGAATAGAATTGAAGTCCCAAATATAACTTCTTACTACTATAGCTACCTGACTTTTGACAAAGATGCCAAATATACACACTGTAGAAAGACCACCTCTTCAGTGAATATGCTAGACCAATTGGATAAGCAAATGTAGATGAATGAAAATTAATTTTCTTAAATTTCTCATTTTGTACAAAAATCAAGTCTAAATAAGTCAAAAATCTGAATACTACACCTGAAACCCTGAAACTTCTGGAAGAAAGACTAGAGAATACAATTCAGGATATAGACTCTAGTAAGCACTTTCTGAATATGACACCAGCCGTTCAAGAAATAGGATCAGCAACCAACAAGTAGGACCTCAGAAAGCTAATAAAAAATAAATAGATTAAAGCTTATGTACTGTGAACTGTTAATTGGCTGAAAGGCTTACCATAATTAAAAAAAAAGTCTTTGATATTGCATTCTTACATAATCTGCTTTTTTTGGTCTTTTGCTCAGCATTCAGGAATACCCAATTAAGCTTTGTGCTCACTGTGCGGAGTCATTTTTCAGTGGTTCTTAAGAGGTTTATTACATATTAAGCATTACGGTCTTTTGACAGTACTTCTTATAAAAATCTACCAAACATTTTCATTTTTAAAAATGATCTGCTCGCTTCTGAGCTGTAAAATATTCATTATATAACTAAATGTATAAAAATTCCTTTATGGATTATATATTTTATGTTATGCCTAAAAGGATTTCTTTACTTCAACAATTTTTAATACTTCATCACATTTTTCCTAGTACTTTTCTATGAATCCTTTTTTGTAGCTTGTCATCTTTAACATAGATGGGGAAAACTGTAAAGCTGGGACTACTCAGTGTCATATACTTAGCTATTAAATTCACTCTGTAGTTATGAGTGAACACCTAATGTTCCCATCCAGAAGGGAAGTTCTATCAGTAGTAAGATGGAAGAGTATAGATGGGCGTCTGCTTCAAGTAAGTGGAAGGACAGGTTTAAAGATGAGCCATCTGCACATCTCTCAATAGAGAAGCATAACAGCTAGAAGACATAAAGAAGTTACATCCCTGAGCTCCATCTCCCATCTTCTGTTGTCAGGGACTAAGAACAAACACTCTAGCCAGGAGGTATGGATCCACAGTGGAAGGCAATAACTCTTGTCCTCCATGTAGATGTTCTACAAAACATTATGATAAAAACGGATATATGTATATGCACATATACATATATCACATTATATATGTATGCAAGCTATGTGCATAGCAATGCTAAAATAAAGTACTATGTCATTCTTGGTTTGGATGCTGCAGTACATTACTGGAATCAAACACACTGTAGGTACCATAAGTAAAGAACAGACGTTGCAATTTCACCCCATGTACCCTTCTTCATAGTGTGATGGGGAGAAGACAGAAGTTATAAGTAGCTTCAAGATGGAGGACAGTCAAGAATAACAAACCAAATGTAGAAGATAAATAATGACTTAATATGTGAGGTCCCCCATTTCTATTAGCTAATTGTTATGGCAGTCATCCAGGTAGTTCTGTGGAGTGGTAAAATAGATCATTGGAATGAAGAAAAGAAAGACAGAACCTGAGAAGGAACCTAGTTTCCACAAGTACCAAAGATACAATGCACTAACACAAAATGTGAAAACTTCAGACTTAAAATGAAAACATTTTAACATAAGGATTTCTAAAATAAGACATACGGCGTACTCATATCAAAATATCATTATCTCCCTGAATTTCACAATTAAGCACCTCGTGTTTTTCCTTTAGGAAGCAAAGTCAACGTTCAAACTTTGCAATCTTATCCCCTTACTGAAATGATTGCTTATACTTATTTCTACTAAATATTACTAGAGAGTCAAATAGCAAGGTTAAAAAACTGACTGATCAGAGCAGTGATAAACAAGCAACCAGGGACATCCTCTCTCTTTCCTTCCTGGACCCCAAAGGGCCTACTAATCTTTCTCTACTATGCCTGTGTCCTCATGTCTTGGATCCTCCAAAACGTCTATGGCTAATTCTAGTCAGCTGGTAGCTAATTCTGCCTTGTGATTCAAGGTAAACTTTATTGACAATCTTGTACTGACAGTCGGAACAATTCTCCTGCAGCATCTTACCTTAGAGGAAAGTGGGCTTGATGCATGTACCAAAATCTTGTCTTTGATATTCAAAAGTGGAGATCTGAACTTAAAAATTCTTTACAGGTGCAAAGAAATCATCTACTGGGTTCCAGTCATCAAGTATGTCAAGAATAAATGCAGATGATCAACCAAAGTCTATTAAGATTTGAAAAAGACAGAATAAAAGGTGAAGTTGAGAAACAAAACAAGAATTGACCCTAATAAATGAAAGCCAAACAGATGTAAAGGGATTCTAGCTACTATTCCCTAGATGTTGAAGGAAGAAGGATGCCTGCAAATTGCAGAGAAAATAACAGGAAAGAGAACACAGAAAGCAAAGGGTTAACAGAGATCAAAACCCAACACACAAAAATAAGATGGCACTTGTAAGAATAATTGAGTGTAGTTGGAAACAGATTTGCAAATTTGGAAGTTCACATACAAAAACTATTCCAAAACAAGAAAGAAAAAGATGAAAGATAGAAATGGAAAGGTAGGTGAAGGGAAGAGTGAGTGCAGAGATGGATACATTAATATCAATGCAGACAATCTAGCATTTACATGGTAATATTGAAAAGACCATAATAAGGAAGGAGAGAACCATGCGATTGATGTTGAGACCAATGGCCAACAAACAAACAAACAAACAAAACAACAACAACAACAAAACCCCACTCATGCACACTGGCCTTTGCCAGTAGCAGCTACAGAATAATAGGGCACACTTCCTTCCAGAAAAAGCAATTGCTTATAGGAATATGAAGAAGAAGATGTGGAGGAAAAAAATTAATTCATTTATTTAAAACCTTTAATATATTAAATATTCTTTATCAATTAAGAGAGAAACAAATACCTAAGATTAAAAACAAAAGAAAAAGTAATAAGTGGCATAAAACTCCTCAGTATTTTTAGTGAAGAGAAGGAATTTAATTAAATTTCTGTCTATTAATGTCTTATGTAATCACCAAGAAAGGCTTTTCTAGTGGATCTGGGTGCTACTGTGAATGCAAGGGTTTTAGAGAGTTCTGCATTTGTCTCTATGTAAGATTTGGTGGTTCAGTAAATGCTGAATGTACACATGCATTCTAAATCTGGCATCAAGGTAAATGATTGCTTTCCTCTATGAAGTCATATTGTTCCTCATTTCCTGCACTAATATCTTGATTTAGACAAACACATTGAAGACACACAACAGGAATAAAAGTACAGATTATTCACTACAAATTCCACAGCAAAACCTAGATTGTTAAAAGAAATCTTAAATTTCGTTTGGTAAAATAGAAAAAAAAAAGCATGGAAAGTTGGTTAGACCCTTCAAAAGAAAAGAAACACATGGCTAATTTTAAAACACAATGATAACATGAATTCACTTGTATCTTTGGATATCAAATAGTTCAATACAGAGAATAGTTTCTAGGTAATTTGCCAGTAATATCATCAACACCCTCCTGCTTTGCTTTTCTTACGTATCTGAGTAATACGTATCTTTCTTTGAACTATTTCTAGGTCTTAAAATGAAATACAACTTCTGTTGGAGGGAAAACCATTAACAACACAAAAAAACAGGTTCTAAAGCGATCTGGGTGTGTTGCTTAGTTTTTTAAGTTTAACTTTATATTTATCATTGTGTATTATATGTGTCAGTGTGAGCTGTGTGTGTAGACATCATAGAACAACTTTTATCAGCTGTTTCTCACCTTCCACCATGGTTCTCAGGATCAAACTCAGGTTGTCAGGTTCATCTACCAAACACCTTATGTCATTGAGCTATCTCAACATGAGGTTACCTAAAGAGTTCATGTGAGTTGTTGGGGAAATGTTTAACTGTTATGACTTTATGTAGAATTGTGCAGGGACAGAAGTCTATCAGCATTTGTTTATTGAGAGACTAAGGAATGAAATAACTGATAAGAGGCGTTTCTTTGGTTAATACACTGGAAGAATGTTCGCAAATGTTATCGATGAATATAGATTTCTCATTAAGTTTAAGCCACAGTGGTCCTGTGCACATACCCAACAGATGACTTTTGTGTCATCTTTAACACTGATTCATATCTATTTTTACTTTTGACTCAAAAGCAGTTCTTAGCCGGGCGGTGGTGGCGCACGCCTTTAATCCCAGCACTCGGGAGGCAGAGGCAGGCGGATCTCTGTGAGTTCGAGACCAGCCTGGTATACAGAGCTAGTTCCAGGACAGGCTCCAAAGCCACAGAGAAACCCTGTCTCGAAAAACCAAAAAAAAAAAAAAAAAAGCAGTTCTTAGATAAGTCTTGTACATTTGCTGTCATGTGACATTTTTTTTCAGTCTCCTGAATGGTTCCTGGGCTTTGAAATAGAAACAGGCAGACTTCAGAGAAAAAGTAAAGTGAGCTAAAGTATAAAGAGTTGGTTCTTCTGATAGAGTAGCATGTGCTATGCTCGTCCAGCCTGAGCACAGGTCTTCAGTGCTCAGTAGTTCTTGGCTGCTGGTATGCTAGAGAAAACATGCATGGATTTTTACTTTAATGTTTTAAAATAGAAAATTTTGTCTTGCATATATTTTTCAAACTGGCAAGTAGCGCTTGCTCTTTGTAAAATATAAAGAAGCTTAAAATTTTACTAACTGAAATTGTGTTACACATTTACCATTTTATATATGTAATAGCTTCCCATTTTGTCTTTCCTCAAAAAATATTACTGATTTTTTTTTCTCACCAGTGAACTGCTACAGATAGGTTTTCCCTCTTCCCTTAGGGAGGCCTTGATGAGTTCTGCTTTGAGTGTTTGTATTGGAACCTCTCAGAGGTGCTCTTAAATTGAAGTGTATATTTATAGAAATACAGATGATGCATTTCTCTAAAGTACAGGACAGAAAAGAACTGGCAGGGATATGTGCTTTCCATGCTCCCAAGAGTTGCTGAGCTCCCCGCACTTGCTGCAAATGATCTATGGGTATTTATATACTAGAGTATTGCGGAGGGAAAAAAAAAACCAGTTCATTTTACCCTAATTATTTTATAATTTTTATCTTAAGATACACAAAATTTTCAAGTTATTGTTCACTAATACTGAATGTTGAAGGACAGGATTGAGTTTTTAAAATGGCTGCATTTTTAAAATGTAATTTTATTTCTACAGCAAAATTCAGAGTGGAGGGAGGGGAGTAAGGAGAGAAAGCCTTGGGAGGAAGCCTCTGTTTTATTGTATTACTTTGGAAGCACTGCCATCTAGTGGCTAATTGGTACTACTGTATTACTACATGGGACTTGATGTCAGAATTGGCTGTAATTGCAAAATGAAAGTCTAATTACATAGACGGAGAAAATAAAGAGAACTGATAGCAATTGAGATTCACCAGGCACTCTCAGACGTCTATTCATCTGCCAGTGAAATTCAGAAGAGAAAGTGACTTTTTAAGCTCAAAGCACCACTTATTGCAGAATAAGGAAACTGTCAGCAGTTTGCCCTTGGGGAAGGTTAAGCAGACAGAACCACTCAGAAGAGCAGATCACTTACTGTAATCTACACCCATATTCATGTTGAAGAACTTGACCCCACAATGTTTGCTGCCCTGTATTTGTTTTCCCCTTGATTACCAATGCATTTGTCTAAAACATATTTTGAAGCTGATTAAAATAATGGTGTTGACCTTGCTGGCTGTTCTCATTAGCATGTGTTAATATTGCATGATAATAGTTTTCATGGTGACATTTGTAAGTGTATGCAATGTACTTGGATCATATTTACACCCCCATGACCTGTTCTTTTACTCCTCAGGTTGGCTGATACCTTTTGGCAAAGATGATTATTTAACTCACATTATAGTCCTTTATTAAGCTGCCATATGGATGAAAGCAAGATTTCACCCTGCAGTTTGCAACGTAGCTGTTGTATTAAGTAAATATATATTATGTTTATACTGTTAATTCTCATTACAAATATTGATATTTTCCATAAAAGTGCCTTTGTTTGCATAGAAAAAATAAATTTACAAGTGTAATATTATATGGAAAATAACACTAGCAGTGACTGATTTATTGAAAACATTATTCTAGCTACTTAATCAGGATTTCTTACTCTTTATTAGGCCACATAGGTCTCACAAGCATATTTTAGTCCTAAAACATAGAAACACTGATGACTTTAAATGTAAATTGCTTGCTTTGGTGAAATGAAGGGTATAAATTTATTTGAATTTCTTGGGCAGTTACAACGTCCATAGCATGAGAGGAATAATATGCTACAAAGGAGATGGATCAGTCACCAAAACACAAACTAACAATAAAATTGGAAACAATGGGCTAAACCTGCTTTCACAACATTTCAAATTTACCTCGTTATTTCTCTCCAGGTTGACCTTCTATACCATCAAGGATTCTAGCAGGAAAATCATAGAACAAATTTAGGAATCTGAGGATTATTTTAAAAGAAACAATTTACAGAGGTTTGACAGGGCCTGAGTGCTGAGAGGCTCAGTTCATGCAGGAAAGGTGGTGTCTTTCAGTTCAGCGCAGGAAAAGGGAAGGAGAGGGAGTCGTAACTGGACAGGGAAAGCAGGGAGAACATAGAGATAACCGTGACCAAGTCAGAAATGATGCATTGGGAAGACCAGTGGACTGATGGCAATCTCTGCCTTCCCTCTAAGCCCAGACTATAGTACCCATTACGAGGCACAGGCAGGAGTCAGGGACCAGAACTGGGCAGGTGCATCTTGGTTCTTAATGTTCTGTCAATGCAACTGAGTTAAGCAATGTTCAGAGGACTGGATAAACACTAATTCATGTTTGTGAGGGTGCTTCTGGAAGAGATTAGCATTTAAATCAATAGATTAAACAAAGAAGATCTACCCGACCAAAGGGGGGTGGGTAATCACTTTACCCTCTGGTGGGGTGAAAGTCAAAGTGGGTCTCTTCTCTCCCCACCAACACCATCTTCTATGTAGGGATCAGCACCTTTCTCGCCCTGGACAAACATGGTATGTATTCACTCATAAGTGGATATTAGATGGAAAGCAAAGGAAAACCAGCCTATAGTCCACAACCCCAGGGAAGTTAGGTAACAAGGAGAACCCTAAGAGAGACATGAGTGCACTCCAGTTCACCTCATGGTAATATTCAAATGTCTGTTTGTACAAATATCCCACTGCAGCATCATGATTTTCAATATATAAAATTATTTTAGAAAATAGGGAATGTAATTACTATTATTTTTATTAATAATAATTATTAATCAAAACTAGAAGAGAATTAAAAACTAAAATTATATAATCACGATATAATGGTAGAATAAAAATATTAAGAAAATCTGTTCTATTTAGAAAAAGAAATATTACAAGATAAACTAATGGCTATTTAAAATTAACACATATGGAGAAGAAAGAACGAATTTATACAAGATTAATATTAGAAGTCACACTTTTCTGGGAAAATTCTATTTTGTGTTTTATCACAATTTTTGTTGAAAATAAGTTTCTAAATGTTGAAACAAGCATGGATATTTAAAAGTTTGGTGTGTTCTGGGGAGTCAAGGCTACACCTCAAACCAGCAGCTGAACTCAGCAATGAGCTGTAGATTGCAGAGCTGCAGAAGTGGAACTTCTCAAGATTTTCACAGAGGACAAACAGTGAGTCCAAGACATTAATTAGCCTTTGATCTTTTTCCTCTCCTGGATCTAGCTGTGCTTTAATATGATGGTAACTGTGCCCTAATTATTTCTTACTGAAATAAGAAAGCATACATAATTCACCTTCGATTTTATAAGAGCCCATAGATAAGAGATTTGGGTTTTTAATGACAACTTGAACTTTTAAAAAATAGAATATGTTTGCACAGGTGTTTTGTTTTATTTTGTTTTGCTTTATTTCATTGTTTGAGGCTTGGTCTTACATTGTAGCATTGGCTGTCCTGTAACTACACAGACCAAGCTGTCCTCACACACTCTACCTATCATGGCTTCCAAAGTGCTGAGATTAAAATGGTCTACCACAATTCTCAACTGAAAGCTTTGGAATTTTTAAAGACAATTGGGATGTGTAAAGTTCTACTGCACTATACGTGACATACAAACACAAGATCTTAGAGACAATCGGGAAAGAGATAGTTATGATTTTACAGTGATGTGTTTATGTAACAAGTTGACAGGAGATAGGGTACTTTAGTTGAGTTTTATTTTCATCTTGACTTAATTGAGAAATTGTTTCCTTCAAATTGGGCATGCCTATGGCAATTGTCTCTACTGATGATTGTTGTGGGGAGGACCCAACCGATTGTGGGTGGAACCACCTACAGGTAAGTGACTACACCCATAGGTAAGGACTATACAGGACAGCAAGCTGAAAAACCCACCAATAGCAGCTTTCCTCCCTGTTCCTGCCTCTGTTCCTTCTTGACTTCATTCCCTTACACAGTGATGGACTATGATTAAAATTCATAACCTAAATAAACCCTTCCCTCTCCTATCAGTTCAAAAGAAAGTGAACTAAAAGCTAGTGGTGTGATGACACAGAAAAAGAATGAAGTCCTGGCAAAAGACAATCACAGCTGATGAAAAATAAGGCTGCAAAGAAATCTTAAACATCACCAAGTCTAATTGCTTTTGCAATAGTGTCTTGAAAAATATTCTGAACATCATAATGTGTAAAGCAAAAAATTAACAGACTTGAAGAAAATTAAGAAACCAACACTTTTGATTAGTTACAAATCAAAAAGAAATAATTTAGAATTATATGTCTTAATATGACAGACTAATGACGAAAACACCTTTACATAAAAATGTCAGTGGATAAACATGGAAGAAACTTTAAAAATCACATAGTTTTAATTAAGTGGTTGACTCAGACAACTCTCCGGTCAGTGAAAGACTGAATGAGAAACTACAGCAAATCAATGTTAATATCCTAAGAAATGCAAAAACAGCCTGGCACGAAGCTACAAAGAGCAAAGGACACCAGCCATGACGTGTGCGCAACCCAGAAGTTAAGCTTTTGAGACAACCTGTTTCCATAGAAACAATAGGATATAATGATGCTGTTATAAAATGTGGTTTTCAGGTAGATAATTCCAGCACATTAGATATTTAAAGGATAACTAACCCCAATTCTACAAGAGGTTCCTAATATTTACAACAAAAACCAGACGGGAAATGGAAAAAGATTCCAAGAGGCACCAAATCAAAGAAGCCAAAGTAGATACCAGAGAAACCGCCATGCCATGCAACTTAAAACCACAAGCAGTCAGTATTTCCTGTTTACTACTAGAGTAGTTAAAATTAAAATTAAAAGGATTTCTCGTGCTTTCAGTTTGGTTTATTTTTTCACAACTTTCATATAGTCTCAAACTTTGCTGTTATCTTTAAAGTTCATTTACACTCTTGGCTTGGGGAGACTCAAGACAGCCAGGCCTATGAAAAGATGGGTCTGGTACCGTGATTCATTCATACTGTCTCTGTCTCTGTCTCTCTGTCTCTGTCTCTGTCTCTGTCTCTCTCT
>NW_004949120.1:2111330-2121886 GCF_000317375.1 Microtus ochrogaster
TCTCTCTCTCTCTCTCTCTCTGTGTGTGTGTGTGTGTGTGTGTGTGTGTGTGTGTGTGTGTGTGTGTGTGTAAAAGGTGTTTTGGTGTTTATGGAAGTTTTGTGTTACTAGATCTTTTTATTCCTTTACTAGTATCTGAATGGACAGTTCCATTTTAATTTAAGAAAGCCTAATTTCTCTTTTGTTTTGTTATGTTTATTGGGTTGTGGTTTTAGCGTTGTGTAGAAAAAGAACTATCTTCAACATCATCTAAACTTTCACATCAATTATTTTCTAGAAATTTCACAGTTTTCTTTTTATATTTAAGTCTGTAATACATTTTAAAGTGACTTTCATCAAGCATGCAGGCCGGAATATATTTATATTCTTCTGTAGGAACAATTAATCCTACACTGTTTATTGGTCCTCCTTTGTGTTCAATTGATCTGTTTTTTTTTTCCAGTTGCTTGGTGATACCATAGTCTTGTGATTACTTACTGTAATAGTAATTCTGAAAGCTGGGTGTCATTGCATTGGCTTTCTAGAATTGGTTCCTACAAAAAAAATTGGAGTCTGTTTGTGTCTTTAACATTGCTTGGTGGGATATTAATTGATATTGATATCATGCTGATTCTATATAAACCAAGTTGGAAAGAACTAATTATCTGATTGTGGTACTAAATTTCCTCAACATATCCATTTAGCATCCTTTGTGTTTTGATAGCATAGGCAACAATAATCTGCTGTACTGTTGTTTGGGGGAACTGTAGGGCGGTTTTATTGTATTTTCCACTAGAGATAAATTTAGGACTAGTCACTTGTTTCTTCGTTAGACTGGATATAAGTTTATTAATTTTATTAATATTTCCAAGGAAAAAGTTGTTGGTTTCCCTGTAATTTCTTGTTCACAGTTTTGTTGATTTCTCCTTTAATCAGTATTATCTTTTCTTGTGCTTGTCTCAAATATAATTTCTCTTCATTTTCTTGTTTTCTCAGATTAAGTTTAGATTACTGATTTTAATTCTTCCTGTTTTCTAGCATATGCATGAAATGCTATAAATGTGTTGTTTTGCTATCCAATATTACAAGACTCTGTCAATTATAATGTGATTTCTTTCTTGGTTCAGTTAATGTTCATAATTATACCTGGTGAATTCCTATTCTGTTCTTTTGAATTTTTAACATGTGCCATTTCCTCTTCAGTTTCACTATTTTGGATGGAAATTTGTATCTCTTCTACCTAATGTGCTTCTAAATATTTTGGAATTTTATAAGACTTTTCAAGAAAGGGGAGAATGTGAGGACATTTTAAAGAATGCCCACTGTCATTATTAACTCGACTCCATTGCTGTTTATTAAAGACACATCTAAAAGAGTGTGTGACAGTGACTAAGATTATCTAGAATAAATGAAAGCATAAGCATGGGGTGAAAATCTGGGGGCATTTGGTTTGGCAAAGATCTTACATGTTGGCCACTTTATAGTCGTTATAGAATAATCGTAGTCTCACGGTGTTATTATCTAAAAAGAGTTTAAAATAATGTTAGATACAATAGAAAAGTTCATCTTTCCTTTCTGATTTTCACTCCTTGTCTCTTCTACGCAGGATGTTTGCAGGTACTTCCATTTACATAATGACTTTGCTGTTGTTTTAATCTGTGTTCTTCTCTTTTTAGGTGTATTGATTCCATTTTATGTGTATGAGTGTTTTGCCTGCTATATGCATATGTAGCATGTGCTTCCTTAATGCCCATGGAGATGAGAAGAGGGTGCTAAGAAGCCTGAAATTTGAGTGACAGAAAGGTATGAGATGTCATGTGGGTGCTAGGAACCAAGCCGAGACCCATCTAAGGGCAGGAAGTGCTCTTAGCTAACATGTTGATTAATGCCTTTCTTTAAAACATTCCCCTTAAAGACTAGGAAAAAAAAATGAGTTAGAACAAGTATTATGGGTTGCAGGCAGAAGTACCTACTGACATCAGACTATGTATTTTTATTTCTATCTAGCATATATTCAAAACTTGAAATTTATAGCCCAAGAAACTACTAAATGAAAAGACCAACTAAGTGGAAGAATTCTATATACTTTTACTATATGCATTGCTGCCTGTGGGAGCAAGTCTAATTAGACTCTTTTCCTGGGGATTTTAATGTCAATGAGAGCTCCTACCTCTGCAGTAGAATTGCTGATACTGTCTGGGCATAACAACAAGGAGTTGCCATTAAATCTCCAGAGATAATTCTGGCCAGAATCCCCCAGGCTGCATCTTGAGCCGTGAGGTTTTCTTTGATTGTACTGATGCTATGCAGAACCTGAGTGGGCACATAAGTATCTGTACTCAAAGAGGGTGATATGTTGACTGATGTTTTCTGTCCTGCCCGCTCCCACAGTCATTCATTCAGCGTTTCATCCAAACCACTTTCATTGCAGGACCTCTTAAAAGAGCTGCAAGGTTTTGCAGTTAAAGCTGAGTCAGAAAGCCTCTCTTAAATGAGAGTACTTGCTTCTAGCAAGCAGAGCCCAGTGAGAAAGTGCTGCTATCAATAAGCTGTGCTTAAGTCTAAAATTAACTTCCCAAGCTCTCTCAGGCTTTATGTGGATGCAGTTGTCCATGTGAGCACCATTCTGTTGACCAAGACAGGGGGCAGCAACTCTAGAAAGCAATGTCCCCTTTCCCAATAAAGCTTGTCTTCACAGTTAGAGACACCATTCCCATGGATAAGAGGGTGTAGGGAGGAAAAATGTCACTGTAGCCTGAAGTTGTAGAATTCCTAGGGCCAAAGGAAGGACCAGAGGAAGATATAAGCCATTCAGAGGGTCATTGCCACACTCTGTGTGTGTGGGGTGGTGGTGGAGGTGTCAAGGGATTATTTCAGCTAAGCCCAAGAGGAGACTCAATGCTAGTATCAGGGCTTTTGTGGAGACCAGAAGGCAAAACTGAGAGCAGAGCTATAGGAGGGGATGGGTCTCATCCATTAGAAAGGGTCAGGAACAGGGCTGCAAAGTCTACAAGGACCTAGAGGAGCTGAAAAATTCATGGAGGCCAGAAGGTGAGGAATAATGTGGGAAACTCTGAAGAGAGAGTGGGAATAGGGGGACAGGGAAGGGTACAATAGCCCTGTTACACCTAAGGAAACCACAGGATTGCAGCTCCAAGGGTTGGAGGATCGAGTCAGGTGAAGAAGGTCAACAGTAGCCTTAAGTAGTGGCTAGGGTACCTTCGCCAAAGGGGGAAATTATTTTGGAAGTTCACCAAGGGTGTCTACAAACTCTACAGGTTTTGTTTTGTGTTGATTTCATATCCCGCTGTATTGACAGAAAGATACATCAGATCACATAGTTTTCTTATGGAATCTCTAGATTCATATAAACATAGGATCCTGCCAACTGCAAATAAGGAATATCTGACTGCTTCTCTTTTTATCTGTACCCTTTTTCTTTCTCTTGTCCTATGGCTCTAGCTAAAACTTGCAGTACGGCACAGAGCAATTGAAAGGGTGTGCACCATTGTCTCATTCCCTATTTAGGGGACATAACTTCAGTTTCACTATTTTAAATAAAGTTGATTCCAATTGTGTCATATATAGTTCCTATTATTTTGAGTATGTCCTTCCCTATTACTATTCAAAAACCTTTTCTGAATCTACTAAGATGACCATATGAATTCTGTCTTTAAGTCTATATATGTTCTAAGTTACATTTTGTTGACTTTGTGCATGGACAAACCATGGCATATGACATGATGATATATGTAAAGGGCAGAGGAAAACCCATGTAAGTAAGTTCTTTCTTTCTATTGTGCAGGGATCTAACTCAAGAAATCAGTATTGGCAGCAACTGCCTTTACCCACTGAGCTATTTATCTCTTTAGCCCCTATTGTATCTGAGATAGACTCTCACCACGTAGCCTTGGCTGGCAGAATATTCACTACACAGTCTAATATGGCTTTGAACTCATGGCAATTCTCCTGGCTCAGCCTCCTGAGTGCTGAGATTATAAGCATGAGCTACCACACCAGGCTTTAGATGATGTAATTCTCCATTGGAAATAATAACCAGAAGAAGTAGGTGATCTACAAATGCAGAAGGAAATATAGAGAGGTATCAAACATTTGTTCAGATTAGAGTGTTCTGTGCCAAGATGAAGAACCTCATTTGTGGTATGTAACTTGACATGTTTTTCATGTTCCCTTTGAAAAGATTGCTTTTCAGGGTGGTGATACTCTTAGTGACATACTATAGCTATTTGAGGAATATGATGACCAGAATGCTGGTCCTTTTGTTGTTTCCCATTGTAGATCTATAGAATTCACAGATGAGCTTGCCAGTCTAATAAAGCACTGAATCCTGCTTTCTCTCATTGTGAGGAAGCTGAAGACAGTCTGAGAAACATTTCCCAGGTGCAATACCAAAACAATGCAGCGCAGCGCCCTCTGCTGGGATTCTAGGGAATATCATTAGCTGAAGCTCTGAAACAATTGTCACTTGCAATCATGGTGAAGCAAAATTTCTCAGAATAAGAGAAGACAACCGTATTCTGAGGAGTAGACGGCTGCATGCTTTGCTCTCTTGGAAGAAAACTGGTGCTAGGCCAAATGTGAGGCATTTGGCTGAAAAGATTAGGTCTGAGAATCTTGTGCCATGACTTTAGGGACTTAAGAAAAAGCCTGTGTAACTCATATACAGAAACTGTCACATGAATATTCCCAAAACCTGGCCAATAGGTCTGATCTCTTTCACTTGGAAAATAGGGAGAAATGCTCTAGAAGAAGCTTCCTGTTCCAAGGAAGAAGACCCAGGGCATGTCTTTTTGAGACAAGTAATTATTTTTCCGTTAAAACTGTAGGTCCTCAGAACGATGATATATAATACTGCAATCTGACTTTTCTGCTCTGGAATCTGTGATCCTTGTGTACTCCTCCAACCTTAGTAGACTTACATCATAGTCTGACCTTCTGACTCGCAGTGTGTTTTTTAATCATGTCCTGGTGATGGAGTGACATTTTAAAACTCAGCTTCTCACATTTTTTAAACCTTGGAAAGTTTGAGTTTTATAATTTCTCTGAATTTGCCAGCAGGTGGTGCTGGATCGTAACTATAAACAATCTGGTCTGAGCACAGATTCCCATAAACCTTTTCCTGAGTGAGGGCACTGAGTCACATTAGGAAGGGGGTCAAACTGTTTTCCAGCAGTGGGGATGGGATGCCACTGCTCTGTCTTTACTCTTCTGTGTCATTCCTCTCATGAGAAATCACAAGCGCAATTTGATGCTCATGGTTGCATTTGCTTGCTTGCCTGAGTCTTAAGTAGCCTTACCTGTCCACCTCTGTTGGCTGTAGCAGTTTGGCCTCTCTTGGGCTGGCTGCATTTGGTACCTGCAGCTTTCTTTGGCATGTACTGTTTCTGACATCGCCAGGATCTTTGATCTTTACTGCAACTTAGGATTCACCTTCATAGTTTTGTGCACAGCCCTCTTGGGAGCTTCATGCAAGAAATATTCACCTGCTTCAAGTTGACTGGCCTAACTTTGTACGAGGTTCTGTGATCCCATATTGCCTCTATTCTGAATGTCCACAAAAGCCGTACCACATGGGGCAATACCAATTCTGCTGCTACCTTGATAGTTACACATGCCTCTGTGTGTACCTTCAAAACCGAACAAGAGACATATTATAGGAGACCCTGCTCAAGCAGAATATCCCAGAGGCTTTCTTGTGCCAGAACTTTCTTTTCAAAGGAGAGTTTTTCAATTGAGCATACTTAGGGTCTCCCTTTGAATGTGGTACTGCCTTCAGGACACCTTTCCTGTTGCCCATGGTTTCACTCTAACGGCTCTGATCTTTTTAAACCTGGTTGATGCTATGCCACAACTTTGCCTCCAACATTTAACCTGCTCAGACGTCCTTTCTCGGCAAACTGCCTGTTTCATATCTTTCTGCTGCAGTAGCTAATTTCTTTCTCCATAAGCTAGAATGAGAGCAATTATTATAATTATGCCATAGCCCGAATACTTTGTTCTCTTGAACTTTCTTTTCCCAAACAAATTAGTGTGTTACTTTTGAATTGAGGCACACTCAAATTCACAAGGCATGACCTTAATGCATTCAGATTCTTTGCCTGATTGTAACATGGGTGGCCTCTACAGCAATTCTGATAGACTTTTACTCTTCTGAAATATAAGCTTGGCTTTCACTGAATTCATTTCTATCAGCATGTATGAACTTGAGATAACTATTTGATAGTTTTTTATAATCATCCCAATTTGTCCTTAAACTAAGTGTATAGCATTCCAGTGTTTCTTAATCTTCAGCAAAAATTTTCCACATTCCTCTCACTAACCAGTGCTATAGGAAAACAAACCACATTGCCATTTTCATTATAGCAACAGCCTCACTTCTTGGTTAATGTTTTGGCTATACACTTAGTGCTATACAAGAACAAAATCAATAGAATATATTTATACTATCTACCTGTGGGGTTTATTAGAATGGTTTATGCCACTACAATAGACACCTGCAAGCTGCAGAGGAACGAAGCAAGCAGCAGACCATTCCAAGATTTTAGGTATTTCAGCATTTCCTATCCTGGGTGGAAAAAGAAGAAAACCTCTGGAGAGTTCATGATACTTAGTCCATTCACAGTTCTGCTTTTCTCTGAGACGTCTTTACATCTGGATCTCCTGTTGGGAGGTGCTGTAGACACTGGAGAAATGTCTCCCTCGCCAGTTATTCCTCCCCAGAAACGCTTTCACAAACATGCCTAGCATTATGCCATCTGGGTGATTCCACCTGCAGTCAAGTTATCAGGAATGACTCATACCCGGTATTAATTCCCCTTTAAAGGTCGTCTCAGAGGACTACCTTGTGTCTTCATCACATAACGACCCAGTTGAGTGGCAGAAAGTGAACCATGGCCTTCCTGGCTTTTATAACTGTGAGAGGTAAAATTCTATTTATGACCTATAAGCTAGATTGTTTATGGTATTTTCTTATAGTAGCCAGAGTTGACTAGAACAGAAAGTAAAACAAACAAAAATAAAAACAAAAGGGAAATCGTAATGAATGATATAGGATTTTTTTTCCACAAAGTTAGAGATCACAGTATGGAAAGCTTGAAATAACTTTTCAACTACAGCCACAGGGTGTCTCTGACTATTTAGAATGAGAAGCAGCAGTCTGGTTACACTGCAGCATGATAAGCAAATGACAAAGGCCTCTCAAAAACTGCACTGTCTTTTTCTGGAAAAGAATTTCCAAACTACGAAATACAAAAGGCAGACCTTGAAAGGAAAGTTAAATGATGCCAGATCTAGAGATTAGAGCTTGTGCCCAAGAAGCAAGGTTCAGCCACAAATCACAAATGAAAGAGTCAAATTAAAAAGGGAAAGAAAGAAGGGCTGGAGTGGTGGATCAGAAGTTAGAACATTTGCTGTGCCTGAAGAGAACCCAGGTTTAGCTCCTAGCAGACATGATGGCTCACAACCACCCCTAAATCCAATTCTAGAGGATCTGGTGCCTTCCAACTCCTAGGGCCGCAGACATGCTTGTTGTGCTCATAAAGACAAAACAAACGCACGGGGTTTTGATCCTACTTAATGTTCTGGCTTTGTGGGAGCCTAGCCAGTTTGGATGTTCACCTTCCTAGATATGGACGGAGGGGGGAGGACCTAGGACTTACCACAGGGCAGGGAACCCTGACTGCTCTTTGGACTGGAGAGGGAGGGGGAGAAGAGTGGGGGGAGGGGGAGAAGGGTGGGAGGAGGGGGAGGGAATGGGAGGCTGGGAGGAGGCAGAAACTTATTTTTTCCTTTTTTTCAATAAAAAAAGAAAAAAAATCATGTTAAAGAGTAAAAAGCATAAAGGAAAGATTTATTCAAGGAGGCACATTGGGAAAAGGAACAAAGTGATCCAGTGAGAACCCGACTCCCTAACTCCCTGTTTGGGATATTGACATGAGGTTGGGGCTTAAATATGAATCGGGAGATATGCATCACATCTGTAACTAAGCCATCTTCAGGTGTGGTACCCTGCATTGCCACAATTCTCTTCAAGAGCAAGTGATAAATTGTAAAATCTTTCTCCAGGAGACAAGTCCCTTTCCTGACTGGCCCCTAAGGCTTCAGCCATTTCTTCTTTTAGTGAAAGACTGCTTGGAAAATTCTAATTTCTAAGGGTCCATTCTTTCAGTCTGACAGCCACAGAGGAAAGCATAAGTGTCTCTGTGAACAGGTTAAATACCAGGAATTGGTAAGAATTCTTGCATCCCAAGCACTGGGGCTACTTGTAACTGTGATTCCTTAAACATTGCCATCTACTTTTAAGGATCTTGTGAAATGACAAGAATCCTGTAAGACAACATGGACCCTTTCAAAAGGAAAATAAATTTACCAGCTCTAAGAAGTCTGTGTTCAACAGGCAGATACCACAATGTATTGGATGTCTGTAAGCAGAGAAGCTTGGCCAGAAGAACATACTTGACTATTGTCTCAAGTAGCATATTTAGCATATTCATGAGCACACCTCATACCTGTGAAGGCTTTCTATGTGTCGACATTCTGAGCTTGCTCTGCTTTTTTGTTTATTTACAAATATGTAAACGGAGATTGGCAGAGATTTTGCAAAACATTATTTTCATTCCAGCCTCTCAACTATCTCTGCATTCCATTTTGGTATTACAATACTATTCTCATCACCTGCTGTTAAACCAAAGCTGAAGAGAGTTATCTAAAGATGAAATTAGCACGAAATTGCTTTCATGCTTGATGGTACATGACTCCTATACACTTCCTATAAGAGGCATTAATTAACAAATCTGTGCAACACATGACAAAGCCTTATTATCTACAAAAAAATAAAAGAGAAACACAATGAACCAGATGAAAGATTAGGCAAGCAGTAAGTTAGTATATAAAATGATTATTTCTAAATATATAAATACAAACTGAAGCAAAAATACTAAATGGATGATGGTTAGAAAGATTTGCAATTCTCACTAACAAGGGTTTTAAGAAATTTAAAAATCCATTTATCTTGGAGTTGGTTGAGTAAATTCGTTCATGCATTTTAGTGGGCAATCTGGAAAGGAATTCCAAATTTTAAATTTGAATATAATTTGATCCACTTCTGAAATTTTTCTATTGCTGAAAATGTATATTTAGGTAAGAAAGATGCAAGTATCTGTATAACATATATATGTATACATATATATTATATATGCCAGCATTTATAACTTATAAATGCAAAATTTTTTGGAATAAGCTTAAATATCAATGAATAATGTATAGATTAAGTGAATCAGAGTACACTCTTAGAGTGGAATAAAATGTATACATTCAAAAGAGACGGAATCGTTTTTACATTTTAAAATGGAATAAGGCATATGATGTGTATATTAGTTAAGAAACAGAAGTATATAATAAGATACCATTTATGCAAAATAAATGCACTAAAATTCTGGAAAGGTTAGCAGAAATTGTTAATGATGGTTATCTATGGGAAGAGAACATCTTACAAAATTTATTTTAAAATGTTTGCTCAAAGTGATACTACCATGTTGAAAATAAAATTAATGCAGTCAGTCATGCTATAGGGTGCCAAATTTCCATACTTGACTTCTTTTTTCATAAGTAACATTTAAATTACAACTTAATAAAATCATAGAGCACATCTTCAACAACATTTTGATGACCTAAAAATAGCAAGAATAATAAATCATAAAGTAATTTCCAGCTGGAAGATGAGATACTGTCAATCATAGGAGACAATATATGTACCCATTTCAGAAACTTTTAAGGGAAGATGAGCGGTTATGCTTGCACGTGCTAAGTCCCCTGCGTGTTTCAGTTAGTAATCTGTTAAACATCATGAAACACTGACCTACTAAAGGAACTATTTAACCATGGCTTATGCTGCGTTAAAGAGAGAAATACTTGAACTTTGGGTGGTAGGCTACATACCCAAGACCCTGCTAAACACACATAGCTGTGTGAAGATGAGTATTGATCTTTCTGTCCCCACATTCCTCATTCGACACCATAATAATGTTAGCACAAAATAGGCACTAATGAATACTCGTTGAATAAATATGTCAAGAGGATTCAGTGAAAGAGCTCTGAGAAATAACAGTCCTTGTGATAAGAGTCTGGTGAGTTGAGTTTAATCCCCGGCACCCGAGGAAAAAAAGAACTGAATTCTGAAATCTGTCTTCTGACCTCCATGCACATACCATGACTTGCAGGTACCTGATATCACACTTATCATGCAGAGACTCACATGCACACATGTGTACACACAAAAATAATTATACCACAATGACTTTTAAAAATAAGCCAACCCAAAAGAAGTTCTGTGTTTTTTAAATAAAACACCTCATTTGAAAAGATAACATCACCAGTGTCAATTTTCATTCTTCTGAAGATAGGGAACCTGAAATGATCCTATCCTATAGCCATACTGATGAATATTTTGCATATTACCATAGAACCTTCATCTGGCAATGGACCCACACTGGAACACTGGACTGAGCTCCCAAAGTCCCAATGAGGAACAGAAGGAGGGAGAAGATGAGCAAGGAAGT
>NW_004949120.1:2122136-2123698 GCF_000317375.1 Microtus ochrogaster
CCAGGATGGAGGGGGGAGGACTTTGGACTTTCCACAGGGCAGGGAACCCTGACTGCTCTTCAGACTCGAGAGGGAGGGGGAGAGGAGGGGGGGAGAGTGGGAGAAGTGGGAGGCTGGGAGGAGGCGGAAATTTTTTTTTCTCAATAAAAAAAAACAATAAAAAAAGAAAAATAAATAAATAAAACACTAAAGGAAAAAAAAAGATAACATCACCAGTTAAACAATGACACCTCCCAAGATCAAGAAAAGTACCATTTTCCATCAAGGACATTAACAATGTCCTAGTATAAAGCAGCTGAAAAGAGTTTCCTATACAATATAGATAAGACTGGCAATGTGCATCAGGAGAGCTTGTTTGTGCACAGCTTCTTCTCATGAATGTGAGTTACGATCTGCTAAATGTCACCTAGAACTATACACAAGAAGATCTCCATCACTGAAATTACATACACATCACCTTTAAGAAATGGTATTTAAAACTTATGTCATCCTAGTGCCCCCAAGAGTGAGGCAGGAGGTCTGCTGTGAGTTTAAGGACAGCATAGACTATAGAGAGATGCTCTCGCAAAACAACTACAGAATAAATAAAAATTATGCTTTGCCATTCAAAATCTACTTCAAGGTGAGCTATCAAATTCCTTCCAGCAAAATCATAGATCTCTAACACTTCCTAATAATGAAACTGATATACAAAAGGGCCTGTGTGGGGGAAGCTTCCACAGGCCCGTCATCAGACACATGCATGCTCTTACACACACAGAAAACAATAGGTGGGTTTGTTAAATAGCATTTATGACATCATGTAAGTTAGCACGATTGTAAACCATTACCATATGTGAATCCTTCCATTAGACCATTTTTGTTGATTGGAGAATCTAGTAATACTCTTTGGTTTATCATATGAATAAATCTCATACTAGATTGAGCATGTAATCTTCAGTAGCAGTGATGACAGAATGTTTGGAATTCACATTATGCCTTGGAACCTCATAAGTCACAGGTACAATCTATCTAAGGCATCTCAAGTAAGACACATGAAGCTATTACAATTATGACTTGAGAAGCTTAATTATTTTATGAATGTATATATGTATGTGTGTGTTCATATGTGTTGGGTGCGTATGCGTGTGTGCAGGTGCATTAAGGGTGAAGGAACACGTCCTGGGTCAGACTCTAGGACACTGTCTATCTTCTTTGAGACAAGTCTTTGTCTTGATCTGGAGCTCATATAGGCTACTTTGGCTTATGAGAGAGAGAGAGAGACAGAGACAGAGACAGAGACAGAGACAGAGAAAGAGAGAGGGGGGGAGAGAGAGAACCCTGAGTTAGCATTTTATAAGTAAAATTTTGAAGGATGATGGGAATAGCACAGTTGCCTTTCAAGCATCAGGACCTGAGTCTGGCCCATGAGCCCGAAGGATTTCTCTGTCTGCTCCAGAACTGGGGTGGCAAGCACATGCCACCATGTGCAATACTTTTACATGGGTTCTGGGGGCCAAACTCAGGTCTGTCTCTCTCTCTCTCTCTCTCTCTCTCTCTCTCTCTCTCTCTCTCTCTCTCTC
>NW_004949120.1:2123798-2125836 GCF_000317375.1 Microtus ochrogaster
CACACACACACACACACACACCACTTACAGAGTAGATGCCAACTAGTTTTCTAATGGGGACATTAGAGGAATGACATTTAACAGAACTAAGGAATAGCATATAGTAAAAGACACTAAGTTACTGTCAGCTCAGTTTATTCTTGGGTTGTATTTTAATGATTTTTAATGCGTCTATGAGTTATTTTTATCTTCAGGCCAATTTGTTCTGTTTTAATAGTGTTTGATTTTTCTTCATCCTTTTTAAATCACCCTATTTAAATTTATGAAAACTTCCTGATGTAAAGCATGAGTCTGGGTATGGAGACTATCAGGATTCTAGTCCAGGTTGCCTTCTGCTTCCTAGGAAGACTGTGACCTTGAACAGAGCACTTGGCCTTCTGCTGCTCAGTCCCTCATCAATAAAACAAGGCCATTGGAAGCATGAATCCCTCAGGCCTTAGCAGAACATTTTGCATAGGTGTCTGTTTAAATAAGCAGGCATTCAGGATTTGACTGACACTCTGGTCAACACTGAATTCTAAGACAGAAAAGCATTTACGAACCTCTCCTGTGTAGTTGGATGTCTGAAGTAAAACCCCACAGAAATGGATGCCCAGTCAAAAATCCCTGTGCAGGTGATTTATCTTGAAAAAGAAAAAAAAAAAAGATAGAAAGAGAAAGGAGATGGAAAAGCAAGGCATGAAAGAGGCAAAGCAGAATTTGCAATCTAACGGTTGCACACAATGTGCCTCTGCCTAGGTTCTACATACTAGAATTAAAGACAGGACACAGGAAATTGAGAGTTTATCAGAGTCTGTAAATCTCTAGACAATTAGGCCCAAGGACATCTCTAATGGTAGGAATGTAACCTTCACAAGGTGGAGCAGGTGTTTGCTGGAACTGAAAGGTGACCATAAGTTTAGGCATCCAAAGGAATGTGGAGGGAGGGAGGAAAGCTTTCTGGTTCAGTGGTAGCTATCAGCACCAGCCTGCTCCACGCTGCAGCCTCCAGCCTACATTCTCCAACCAACCATGTAAGCACATTACAGGCTGTTCCTAATGCATTACACTCACTGCAGACTCAAAATGGGTTTTTGAGAACCTGAAGCTGCCTGATAGATTCCACATAGGGGAGTGAAGCATTACTGGTTTTCAAAATCACAGACCTATCTCATAGCCAAACAGAGGAGACAGATTACCCTGATGGGTTATAGTAGTTCTGTGAGCTGCAGAACCAAGGTGTGGTCAGAGAATGGTAAGTGATATTGCTCACAGTAGAAGAGAGAAGCGGGAAAGCTTCTACAAGATCCATATGGAACACAAGACCTAAACGATACTCAGGAGCAGCCAAGATACTCATATCACAGACAGGTGAGAAGAGAGTGTACAGACATGGAAGACCACATGTAAAGTACACAACCCTAGAGTAAGCTCAGCATTGCCAAGGTTGCAATAAAGCCAGGGTGGGTAGAGGGCTGTGCATAGATGAAGAGACCCCGAGTTTCGAGGGGTAGGTGATGGCAAAGCTTTTAAAACATGGGAAGGTGCTTAGCTTTTATCCTCAACTGAGTGGGAAATGCCTGAGCCACAGGTGGGTCTGGTCTTCTTTGCATTTTTAAAATAACACTCTGGGATGTGGGTGGAGAATGGGCTGCAGAGGGTGATAGGTGCAGAACTCCCCAGGAGGGTGTGTGTGTCAGTCAATAACTATAATGACAGTGATACAAAGTGTGGTGTCACCTTTCAAAGCTAAGGGCGGAAGCTGAGAAGACAAATCAAAAGTAGTTGATCAGCCGGGCTGTGGTGGCGCACGCCTTTAATCCCAGCACTCGGGAGGCAGAGGCAGGAAGATCTCTGTGAGTTCGAGACCAGCCTGGTCTACAGAGCTAGTTCCAGGACAGGCTCCAAAGCCACAGAGAAACCCTGTCTTGAAAAACCAAAAAAAAAAAAACCAAAAACAAAAAAACAAAAAAAACCCAACTGTATACAATAAGAACAATTATCAGGTAAGAATTACATTTATAGTGCCCAGTACATTTGAATTTAGCAAATTTAGAGA
>NW_004949120.1:2125936-2137720 GCF_000317375.1 Microtus ochrogaster
CACATACCCTGAATTCTAACACTCAGGAGACAGACTAAAAAAAAAAACCAAAAAAAAAAAAAAAAAAAAAAGTAGTTGATCTTCACAATGAAGGTAGTTGTTCAGAATACACTCCATCTTACTGGAGAAACAGAAGAAAAAGGGAAAATGGGTGTGTGTGTGATCAGTTCAAGAGAAAAATTCAGGGGAAATCCACATTTAATCCTATAGAAGCAAGAACAAAATGATGTGGCTTTCCCCCAGGCAGAAAGGAAGGTATGGATTGCTAATAAACCAGAATTAAATTAGAAAGTAGAGAAAATGAAAGTGTCACTATCTTTATGGAATTTTTCAATAAATTCTGTCCAGGAAATTAAGTCATATAATCAAGTCACAATATCTCAGATCCATTTTAGGGTGAGAAAAGGGGAAGTGAGGCTGCAAAAGGGTATGTGTAGTTAAGTCTTTTTAGTGCATTCTCTAAATGATCAGATATCAAATCAAAGAACAAAGACCCCTTCTATATGCTGGGGAGATCAAGGAAAACAATAGAAATAGGGGGCAATGTGTTGTACAATGGAGAATCAGGTTCTTTGGGGGATGTTGGAAAGTAGATGCCAAAGACTGAAATATGGAATCCGAGAGAGGTATGAAACAGACAAGGTCAGGAAATAAGAGCATTGCAGGCCCAAGAGGCCTAAAGGCAAGATAAAGGACAGATCAGTGATACCACCATGACAGGGAATCACTGAACAATGTCAAACACTACAACAGTGTGGTCCATTGACCGGTCCAGATAATCATGCTCGCAAGGATGCCGAAATGGAATCAGAAGGAAAACCACTTCAGTGACTATTATACAAACTTTGTTTAAAAAATGCAAACTTCACTAGTAAGACAGTAACAGTAAGAAATATACAGATAAGAAATATGTGCCAGTAGCTTTTTCTTTTTTATTGTATTTTTATCATTTAAAATAATTTTAAAATCTAAATAAGTGATCCCAAAACACCCAACTTTAAGTTCTTCCCCCCACAAACAAACACCCAATAAAATAACAAAACCACTCAAATTCAAGAAAGCAAAATAAAACACCAACCAAACAAAAAGAAATAAAGAAAACAACAGCAAAAATCCACCAAACTGTAAGGCTATGCTCACAACCAAAACAAAGAAAACAATAAAGTAAATAAACAAAAAATAAATAAATGTAACCAATGACTATAAGTGTGTGCTGTTGTATCTAGGATTTTATGTTATTTGGGAGGACCATAACTCAGACCCTTATATTTTGGAGGAGCAAGTGTTTCACTGACTGAGTCACATCCCCAACCCTCCATTAAAAACCTCTATGGTTAAATATTGCATTAATTTATTTGTTTGTTGGTGCCTAATTGCCTATGGAAGTCAAGGAAAAAACAGAAGGAAATGGGTCTCTTATCCACCACATAGGCTCCACCCACTTACTGAGGTCATCAGGCTTGGCAGGCAAGTGACTTCCTGACTGAGCATATGGCAGGCCCAGTGGAAACCTGAGGAACCAAACTACTGTACATATTAGACATATTAAGTTCTGTACATAATAATTTCATGGGCTCTCTTTTGAGTTTTGAGGGATCCTTTTTGTTATACATCTTTTCTCTAGTAATTATCCCTATGGGTCTCTATTTCTGCTATAAATTTCAAATTTTCTATAATCAATGTGTCTTTATTTTTCACATATGGTTTTGATAGGAGGAGAAATGTTTTTGAGGGAATATTTTCTGCTCTTTCAGCAGCAGAATTGGAACACTGACTCAGGCCCATAAAACCCAGGAGTTCCATGGTTGACTATTTCAGCCATCACAGAGGAGGATCATGTGTTACTAACAATGAGCAAAGAGCCATATAGCTCAGGCCAAGTGGGGAACTATTGCTCACTCTAACAGATCTTGAGTTTTGTAATATCTATATTTTATTCACCCAGTTTGAGAGGTTATTTCCTAGAAAATACTTATCATAACTTTTATCTTTATGAACACTTTTCTTTCTATTTGCTTGTCAAGGGAAGTTCAAACCAACCCAACATTTGTGTTCATCTAATGACATTCTTCCACTTACCATGATGTTGTCTGACACAGTGTGTAAGTGTGGGGAAGGTGGTCTTTCTGGAGACCTGGTACAGAGAGAGTGTAGTCAGAGGCTTACCCTGACTTCAGAGAGCAAATCCTGTAGAAATATCTAAGTCTTTAGAGCATATACTTGCACCATGTTAATATCTTTTAATCTTTCAAATTTCGTAATATATAGCAAAACTAAACTGCCTGTAAAATTTTAAACCAGCAATACATATTTTTGTCATGATCTCAATTTGAACTAAAACCCTGAGGGCAGATCTGCTCCATTGCATTGTTAAAGAGAGATGATTGAAGTAACATTGAACGTTATAGTCACTTTACAATAGAATAGTCATCCCAGAGAAGCCTGACCTTGGGATGGAAGGCAGGTAGCCACCCCTCATGAGGGCCACTCAAAGCATGACATATCATTGAAAAGACTATTTAAAATACGTCCTTGGGGCTACTTCCAATACTCAAATGCTGTAGTTCCAGAAAAGTGATGCATAAAATAGCATCTAATGGAATCACTAGAAGTTATTTATATGTTTTTAAGACAAAGACTTATCAACCAAGGTTTAACTCAAGCAACAGCCAAACTTCTTTATAACATAAAAGAAATGAGTTATTTAGTGGCCCATAAAAAGTATCTGGGGAAAATGGCTTGGGAGAAGAAATCCAGACAATGACACCCATAGTGAAGATAAGGCTGTTGTACTGGTCTGATGTGTGCCATGGTGTGTCTCAGCCATCTACACTGAGAAATACAACTGTCACCAACACTCAAAGACAAGACCACATACCAGGCCTTATGTGGATGCACATTTTACAGGATGCTATAAAGCTCCTTAAACTACAGTCTATGCCTTCCTTTTTCCTCCATTCTCTCCAGAGTTTAAACACTGAATAGAGCCTTCGTCTGGCAAAGCCAGACACAACATGGGTTCCTGTGTTCCATTAGGGGACAGAGGAGAAGACTGTTAATTCAGCTTAGTAGCAAAGACACACTTTCTGCTTCCCACGCATACACAATGAAGAATTCCTCCAAAATGAAAAGAATGCAGACTCTGGTCAGTCAAGAGAAAGGAAAACCTTTGTTCCATGCTTTAATTAAATCAATACTTAAGAATCTATGTCTTCTTAATGGAATAGTTCCTAAATTGCGACTCTGGTTCCTTAGAAGAAATTGGGACTTAAAAGCCGCCCATTAAGACCTATTTTACATTTTTCTTTTGTATGAAGAAAGTAGCCAGCATTAAGGAAATAGATGCTTCTTCTCAACTCACAGGTCTCCTGGGAGCTGCAGAGTTACTCAAGCCCTGTTGTTAATGATCTAGGGTCGCAGATTCTGTAAATGTTAACAGAGCTGTGGAAATGTGGTGGCATCTCTGTTAGCACTCACTGATCAAGATAATTACAACCACTCTGCACACTGCTCATGTATTCACTTAAGCAGGATCAAGCACCACTTAATAAGGATCCTTAGTTCAAAGCCCGTTCTCAAGAGGCTCTCACTCCATATTGGAGGTGCTCCAGTCACTGCAGTGACAGAGCACAGGCGTGGAGGCCCTGCCTGATGAAACTGGATGTTTCCACTGATATTGGTCTGTTTTGCGAATCCAGAAATCCATAAAGGTTACAGAACTATGTTTCTTTAGAATTTTATTTTAAAAACTAAAAAAAACAAAATAGAATATAACTCTAGTCATGCCCAATTAACCACCCAAATAACAATATATATACTTTTGCTGTTACAGTTTCATTTGCTTATTTGTCTTGTTCTGAGACAGAAATACATGCAACTGGGACTGGCCTCAAACTCACACTGTAGCTAAGGATGCCCTTGAACTTCTAACTCCTGATCATCCTCCTCTCTGTCTCCTAAGTGTTTAAACTATAGGCATGAGCTATCATGCCAGGCAAGGTTGTTTATGGTGTAACCACAGGATGGAATTAATGACTGCTGCTGTAAACACAGAAACATACCTGGGGAAGTCACAGACCAAAGGACTGTCTACTTGATATCCTTTGTCTAAATGGTCAGGTTGTAAGCTGATTTCTAAATATTTATGTGTTCTTATCAAACACACAATTCGGAACTGTTCAGCGTACTAGAGCAAGAGACTGAATGCTCAATCACAGATGGAACGTTTATATGTTTATATCAAACATGCAACCCAGAAATGTTGTGACTCTAGATCACATGAACTTGCAGTAGGTTGGGGTGCCTACCAAAGACCTATAGAAGATCAAGTCAATTAAACATTCAGCATGGGAATAGAATAGTAGGGGCTCTCAAGGCTCCATTACCACATGAAGAGCTATTGACAACTAATGGCTGCTGGGGTGGGAAGAGAATGAATTTTCTTCAAGATTATGGTCACTAGCAGATTTTCCATGCTTTGTGAATGAACCCACACTATGTATATGTGATGAGTACCTTCTGATGTTGTCTGAGGTTTTCTGTCCTGCCTGGTCCTGCAGATGTTAAGTCCCAATTAATCACACAGTGCATTAGTTATAAACTGATTGGCCCATTAGCTCAGGCTTCTCATTAACTAATTCTTCTAACTTACATCAGCCCATAATTCTTGTCTATGTTAGCCACGTGGCTTAGTACCTTTTTCGACGAGGCAGTCACGTCTTGCTTCCTCTGTGGCTGGGTCACGACTGCAGACTCAAACTTCCCTCTTCCCAAAATTCTTGTTGCCCTCCCTATATTCCCTGCCTGGTCACCCCACCTAAACTTTCTGCCTAGCTACTGGCCAATCTGCATTTTATTAAAAATAATACAACTAACACGATAAAAGACCATTGTCTTATAGCAATCTGGATTCAGTGAGGTAACAAATAAGTAAAAAATTAAATAATGAAAAGACAACAGGAAGTTGGAAGGGAGATTGATACAACATTCTGGGAGGGTGGAGTTGAAGAGCAGGTGGTGGATAATGATCAAGATATGTTGAATATATGTATGAAATTTTCAAAGGATAAATAAAACAACAAAATTAGAAGAGGATATTTAAAATCTGGGAGGAAAATGGAAAGGGAACAGTGGAAAATAAAGGCGGGGCAGATATGAACGAAAGTAGACTGACTCCACCAAAAGCTAGAAAAATTGTTTGCTGGACTTCAGGAAAGACTGTTGTGGATTCCAGTTGCTCTCCCACACAGCACATGGCTGTAGCAGGTTGCAGGCTCAAGGGGCACACATGTTAGTCCAGGCTCTCTGAGAAGCATCACGGTGTGGTTCAATTATCATGGATTTTATAAAGCTACAGTTTATGATAAAAAATGAGGCAGAAGCCAGAAAATCCTGGCACGGTAACTCTATCCCCCCAAAATGAAGAGACAGGGAGGGGAGAAGGTTCCCTAGGATACACAGCTAAGGGGGATTTATCATCCTGTGGTTTCTTTTAGAGAAATTGCACATCTCTGGATCCTGGTCACACTCAGTGATTGCAAAGAAAGCCCTAGATTAAAGATAAATTTCAGAGCACAATTGCCAGGCCTTCTGTCAAATCTGCCTTTCATATTTTCATCCCTGAATGAAAATATTTTAATACCATTTCCTGTCTAGTATTTGAACAACATATATAGTTTTATAATATTTTCATCTATATGTCTTCTTTTAAGACCTGTAAAAATAAAGGGTACAATGTTTGTAGACCTTTCATTTTTTTCAGTTTTACTTTTTATGAACATGCAAAGTATTAAGGTTTTCAAATATTTTGTTTTTGTTTTTTCCCACCTCCCCCCCTTTGTAACCTCCCACTTTTAGTAGCCTTCTTTCCCCTGTCATGTCACATGTCAAAAGATTAATGAAAATTTAGTATATATACATACTAAATCAATTTTGTTTAGCTATAAAAGTGAAAATTTCAGGAAAATGAACAGATCTGAAGAGCATTCTGTTTGTTGACTGAAGTAGCCCAAACTCAGAAGAACAGGAATACATGTTCTCTTTCTGTTGAAGAGCCTAACAATTTTGGATTTATCTTGGTGTGTCTGTGTATGTGTGTTTGAGCATATGGATGTGCATTGGAGGTCAGAAAGGATCATCAGATCCACAGGAAGTGGGATTTCAGTGGTGCTGAGAACCAAACCTGGTTCTTCTGTCAAAGCAGCAATCACTCTTAACTGTTGGTCTATCTCTGCAGCCCTCAATCCTAACTTTCAAAGTCTGCCTGTTTGGAAATAAGGGGACATGAAAATAGGGTGGTCTACAGACATTGGGAAGAGACCATGAGAGGGCAACAGGAGAAAGGGGGTGGAGGAGGACAATGAGTATAGAGTTAATTCTCTATGTCATTTAGAAGATCAATGTCAAGCAGCATCTGAGGACTCCTGTTATCCAGTGAGTCCCTATGAAGACTTGCAAACACCAACAGATGTGATTGCATAGACTTAACAGGTTTCTACATAGGAAAATAAACCACCAGCTTAGCAATAACCAACAAAATAGAAAAATCTGTTTTAAAAAGTATTCAACATCCTTAGTCTTCAAGGAAATGGAAATTAAAACTATTCTGCTATATCACTCATCCCACTCATCAAGAAAAATGACAACAAATATTGAAGAAGATACGTGCAAAGAGGAAATTTAATCACCATAGATGGGATTACAATTATGGAAAACACTTTGCAGGGTCCCCAAAAGTCAAAATAACACCACCATATGACCCAGCAATTTCACTTGTAGGCATATACCCAAATAGCTCATACCCCACCACAGAAATATTTGTATCCCTTATTTATTGTTGATATGCTTATGTACTCCAGCAAGGAAATAGAAAAAAACTGATCTGTCAATCAACAGATGCATTGCTGATAGAAATGTGGTATGTACTGGAAAGAAATTATTGCTCAACTGTAAAGCAAAACAAAAATCACATAATTTGCAGGAAAATAGACATACTTGGCAAGCAAATTAACTAAGGTGGCCCAATCCCAGGAGGAAAATAAAATGATGCTTTTGAAGATTTTTGTATTTAAAGCTCACGCCTCTCAATTTAAATTCAGACAGTCACCATGTCACTCTTCTCAAACTGCTTGTCCCTAAGTAGATTTCTTCTTCATGGTTTTTATTCCCCACAATCCTCTAAAAGATTACTTTGGGAATATCAAAACAACTTCTACAGACTCTGATATCCTTTGAAACTATTTTCTCAATCTCTTTCAAAGAATTTTAAAGATCCTATGAAGAAGAAGCCTAAAGTCAGCCTACGTCCCTTCTGTTTCTTATTTTAGGAACCTCTGTGCTGGGATCTACACATCTACATTGAGGCTCCCTCACTCGGAAATCATCCTTGGGATAAATAAACTCATTGAAATTACTCTAAATATTACTGATAATACTTTTTGAACCTGTATTTCTTCTTTTTTGTATTTCAAAGTTTTCACTTTTCAATCATAAAATGAATATATCTTAAATTAATTGATCACACATAAATAGAAAATTTGGGATGTATGTACTTTACTAAATGATATTAATCTAGTTTCAATACTATGTAAAATAAATATTTCACTAGATTCAGGCATAGTCAACATTTACTTGTGTATCTGCATTTATGAATCTTTATATTTATTTATTCATAAATTTTCACTTGGCAAATTCATGGGAGGGAATTAATGAACTGAGATTCTTTTTTGCAACAAACAACAAAGATTTCATGAAGAATGTTGGAGTACCCACTTCTGTGACTAACAACCATCACACTTTAATAACGCTAGTAATTTCATAAGCAAGAGGAGAAGTTTCTCATTTTTATCTTGCAATTTCATTCTGCAGTGAACACTTTTTATGTTCTTTTTGGGTGTTTAATTTCTCCTTTCCTCTCTGTCTTCAGGGCTTTCGAGGCATCTCAGTCCCGTATCTTTAAATGGTGTCTCTATGTCAGCTATTCTTTAATATAGCTCCTATTCAGATACTTTATAATCCTCTACCAAGCACCTCAGATAGATTTTCAGCAAGCATCTCAAGTTTAATATGCCCAAAATTAGATTACCAACTCTAGTGCAATTAGTAGAAACCCAGAGACAGATATTGTGGTTCAACCTGAAGGTCAGAAAAGCAAAACAGCCTGCATCTCGATCTTACCTCTACCTCAATCTAAAATGACGATACTGCCTCCAGGAATCTCAGAATGAGACTGTCTGAGAGCTGTCTCCTCCAGTCTTATAATTCTCTTTAGGACTGGGATTAAAGGTGTGCACCACTACCACCTAGTTTCTATGGCAAACTAGTGTGCCTACTGGAATTAAAGGCATGTGTCATCACTGCCTGGCATGTAAGGCTGATCAGTACACTTGTTTTACTGTCTGAACTTCAGGTGTGATTTATTTATTAAAATAAAAATTAAATATCACTACACTCAATCCTTACTACATTTTCCCTACATTAAGAATTGTCATTGATTCCTTTCTGAAATATTTGCACAAAAATCACTGTAAAAAATACTTACATAAGTGACTCCTACATTGTTATCTATTCTGAGAATATATTAATATGTAATATTCTGTTGAATCTTACATAAAGAAGATAAGACAACTTTACCAGAGTACTGTTACTGGGACATTTCTGAAACACTCAGGTGAGTGCAAACTAATCGAAATTGATTTCAGAAATTAGTGTTGGTGGTTCTACTGATATTATTATGCTGACTAGTCTGTGTATATTGTGGAATAATGAAAATGAGAAACATTGAAACAAAGAACAAGGAAGGCAAGAAGTTTAGTGAAAGTCCCACAGTTCTGAGTTTGGATTAATTATATAAATTATAATTTTAATTATTAACTGATGAAGCAAATTTATTTTAATATGTTTCATCTTTACATCATAAGTAAATGTTGCTTAGGCCTTAATTTAAGTTAAAACTAACTCACAAGCAATCCTAGTGTTTATGGTCTCTAAACATATTTCACCAAAAGGAAAAAGGACATTTTGTAATGTGAAATTCTAAACTCGGAAATCTTTAAGATGAACATAAAGATTCCTGTTATCCTGGTAGAGAGTCAGCTAACAGGATTATTAGTAGCAAATCAGAAGGACTGAGGAAACAACGTGAAGATGTTTCTACTGGACAAAGATCAAATAATTTTTAAAAACATTAACTTCATTATTTCTAAATATATTGCATGAACTACCAATTAAAAAAAACAGACATCATCTTTAGAAAATTTTAAACAGTCTGTTGGTGGTGGTGATACATGCCTTTAACCCTAGCACTTGGGAGGCAGAGGCTCTCTGTGAGTTCAAGACCAGCCTCGTCTACAGAGTGAGTTTCAAGACAGCCATGAGTATGTGTTACACAGAGAATCTCTGTTGCAAAAAAAAAAATCAAAAAAGAAGATTCTAAAGAAACTAAACATTGTAAGTTTTTACTATTCCTAATCTACTTATTTTCATAAGTACGTTATTCTATGTATTTATGTTACTTTTCTGTTAAGAAAATGCAGTCTTTTAATTTTCAAGATTATAACTCACTGTTTCAAATTAGGACCACTACATCATGCTGAACAATAAACATTATTAGTGGATTTTCCTATTTAACTGGAAAATTATATTATTTCAATAACTCCCCAAGCCCAGAAATGAAATCCATCCTTTAAAAGATGCCAGGTCCAAAGAGATGTGCCAGTGAGCAATGTGTTTGCCAAGTGAGTATGTAGGTCTGAGTTTAAACCCAACAAACCACATACCATAGGAAGTAGTACATTCATCTGTAATCTTAGTACTCCCGCCTACGGATGGAAGCTGAAGACAGAGAATTCCTGGAAACTTCTCGACCAATCAGCCTGTCAGATGAAGTAACAAAACAAAAGAGATCCTGTCTCAAATAAGGTGAAAAGCATAGACTGACACCTAAGTTCTCCTCTGAATTCTACGTGTGTATTTGGCATGCATGCATCTGCATTTGTAAATGTAAATGTGTATACACACACAAAGATGAATATAACATAAGAAAATATGCCAATTATCAATCTTATTTTACCATATAACCAGTACTTCTGGATAGCAAAAGAATTTGTAAGAGACAGAATCTCTCAATAGCAATATTAGGCCTCATACATGAAGACACTGTGAGAAAATTCACCATTACGTAACTGCTAATGAAAAATGAAATGTTGAACTCAGGCCAGAACCCTCGGTAATTATTCATGTCAAACGGTGGCCTCTGGTGCATTAAGTTCTCTTCAAAAAGAGAATTACCTTTCCTCAGCAGGGAAGAGTTGTGCGGGAAAGAGGGAGAAGAAATGAATGACTAGATGAGAGCAAACTAAATAATCTAATTTTACAAAAAAGCTACGTTAAAGGAAAGATAAATACGTTAATATTAGCAAATGCCGATTGCTTAGATTCTGACTTAAACAAAAAGTTTGCAGTGAAGGAGATTTGTGCATTGACTAGAGTGTGGGAACGTTAGAGGATGACTGTGGAATTGCGTGTGGCAAAGGTTTCCTGGTGGTGCTCTGGAAAATTACTGGGTTAGCATAAAACAGAGAGAGTTGTCTGTGATTAAAATACTTTTATTCAGAGCAATATGAGACTAAAGATAGAATATGTTTGAAAAACTGACAATATCTTTTCCATTTATTAGTTTTGCTTTTAATTGGAAATTTTATATTTTATATATTAGGTACTAAATAAGACTTTAATAAGGCCTGTAGGGGTCAACTCAGGGCCAGTGGCATCTCCATCACCTCAGATCACGCTAAAGTTTTAGTTGTTAACAGTGTTTGATTACATTATTCTCTCCATTTAAAAATATCTGGGAATTGCATACTAAATATCTCTCTTAATGGTTAATTCAGTTTTTTTTAATTGAGGATATTTTTCCTCATATGACATATGTGATTAGAGCTTTCCATCCCTCTTCTTCTCTCAGGCCCTCCCTATCCCCACTCTCATTTGGATCCAAAGGTGAAGGCTCTTTGTAGGCACAAACTTAACTTCACTGACTTGTCTAGGTATTGTTTTTTTATTTTATTTTTTAACTTATTTATTTATTAAAGATTTCTGTGTCTTTCCCGCCACCGCCTCCCATTTCCCTCCCCCTCCCCCAATTAAGTCCCCCCCCTTCTCAGCCCGAAGAGCAATCAGGTTCCCTGCCCTGTGGGAAGTCCAAAGAACCCCCACCTCCATCCAGGTCTAGTAAGGTGAGCATCCAAACTGCCTAGGCTCCCACAAAGCCAGTACATGCAGTAGGATCAAAAACCCATTGCCATTGTTCTTGAGTTCTCAGGAGTCCTCATTGTCCGCTATGTTCAGCAAGTCCGGTTTTATCACAGGCTTTTTCAGACCCAGGCCAGCTGGCCTTGGTGAGTTCCCAATAGAACATCTCCATTGTCTCAGAGTGTGGGTGTACCCCTTGCGGTCCTGAGTTCCTTGCTCGTGTTCTCTCTCCTTCTACTCCTGATTTGGACCTTGAGATTTCTGTCCGGTGCTCCAATGTGGGTCTCTGTCTCTGTCTCTGCCTCCTTTCATCGCCTGATAAAGGTTAATATTGAGGAGGATGCCTATATGTTTTTCTTTGGGTTCTCCTTATTCAGCTTCTCTAGGATCACTAATTATAGGCTCAGTGTCCTTTGTTTATGGCTACAAACCAAATATGAGTGAGTACATCCCATGCTCCTCTTTTTGGGTCTGGCTTACCTCACTCAGGATAGTGTTTTCTATTTCCATCCATTTGCATGCAAAATTCAAGAA
>NW_004949120.1:2139320-2144219 GCF_000317375.1 Microtus ochrogaster
AATGATAGCCTTTGCTGGAGAGGTTGTGGAGAAAGGGGTACACTCATCCATTGCTGGTGGGAATGCAAACTTGTGCAACCACTTTGGGAAGCAGTGTGGCAGTTTCTCAGGAAATTCGGGATCAACTTACCCCTAGGTATTGTTTTTAACAATGGGGTTTGACATTAGTTTGTGGATAGCAACCTACAGTCTTGGCAACAGGCTGGATTGGGGTTCTCATGGGACTCTTTTGGCCAACAACTCAATTAAATATAACCCAATCCCAGTAATGGAAGTTTCATTTAGTGATAAAAGTGCTCAGGTGGGGCTCTATCTCCCTATTATTTTATAATTTCATTCTGATTGCTTTTATAAACATATAGATTTTGCAAAGCTTCTACTGCATTCAGTTTTCACACTACCCCTCATTGGCCTTTAATTTTAGCTTTTTCCCAGTGTTTGCCCCCATATACCCTTCTTCCTCTCCATGCACTTGATCCTTACATTTTAGAACCCCCATCTATCCATAACTATCTGTTCTGTTTTCCTTTCTAAGGGAGATATATCAGTCCTCCACCAATCTGTTACTCTATCCCTAACCTATGTGCTTCTATGGACTGTAGCTTGGCTATCATTCACTGATAGCATTACTATCCACATGTAAGCAAATATATACCTATTCATCTTTCTGGGTCTGGGATACCTCACACAGGATAATTTTTTCTAGTTTCATCCATTTACCAGCAAATTTCACAATATCATTGCTTTAATGGCTAAGTCATATTCAACTGTTTAAATGTATCACATTTCCTTTATTCATTCAACTGCTAAGGAGGGATACTAGGTTGTTCTAATTTCTATCTATTATGAATAGAGCAGTAGTGAAAATGATTGAACAAGTGTCTCTGGATGTGACGAAACATCCTTTGGGTATAAGCCTAAGATTGGTATAGTTGGATGCTAAAGTAGATGGATTCCTGTCTTTCTTCCACACTGATTTCCTTGGTGATTGTTCAAGTTTGCACTCCCACCAGCAGTGGAAGAGTATTCACCTTACTGTACATCTACAAGCTGAGCTGTCATTCATGTTACTGCTCTTAGCTGTCTGACAGGTGCAAAATGTAATCTCAAAGTAGTTTTGATTTGCATTTCCCTGATGGCTAAAGATGTTGAACATTTCTTTAAATGTTTCTTGGTCATTTGAGATTTCTACATTGAGAATTCTCTACTTAGATCTACACCCCATTTTTTTTCTGGACTTTTGAGACAGGGTTTCTCTGTAGCTTTGGAGCCTGTCATTGAACTTGCTCTTTCAGACCAGACTGATCTTGAACTCATAGACATACACCTGTTCCTGCCTCCCAAGTGCTGGGATTAAAGGCGTGTGCCACCACCACCTGGCTGTTCCCCCCATTTTTAATTGGATTATTTGGTTTGTTTTTAAGTCTCTTGAGTTCTTTATACATTTTGGATATTAGTCCTCTATTGGATGTGAAGTTAGTAAAAATCTTTTCCTATTCTGTAAGATGCCACTCTGACTAAATGACTGTGTTTTTTTATCATACAGATTTTAAGTTTCATAAGGTCCCATTTATTACCAGTTCATCTTAAACCTGGTGCAAATAGTGTAGGAGAAAGTTGTCTCCTACATCAATGAGTTCAAGGCTGCTCCCCACTTTCCCTTCTATCAGGGTTAGTGTTTCTAACTTTGTGTTGAGGTTTTTAATCCATTTGAAGTTGACTTTTGTGCAGAGTGACAAGAATGAATCTATTTAAATTCTTCTACATGCAGTTATGCAGTTTGACCAGCACCATTTGTTGAAGATGTTGTCTATTTACAGTGCATGCGAGTCAATTATTGAGGAATAATCTTTTTGTACACTGTGAACATGTGTCACTCTGACTGGTTTAATAAAAATCTATATGTCTAATAGCTAGACAGATTTTCATGACAGAAAGAATGCAGCAAAGAAGCGCAGACTTGTGAGAAGACACTGGGGATGCATAGCAAACAGCATGGGCTTTACAAAGTAAAGGTAGTCCAGTCATGTAAAAGGATGCAGATTACAGGCTAGAGAGATAGCTCAGAGGTTAAAAACAATGTTTGCTCTTCCAGAGGTTTTATGATCCACATGTTTGATCACAACCATCTATCATGAGACCTGGTGTTCTTTCTCTTCTCTCATGCAGGCAGAACACTGTATATATAATAAATGAAAAAAAAACTTTAAAAAGAATGTAAATTGAAAGATATGGGCTAAATAATAAATAATAAAAATGAAGATATTTAAACTATAAAACTAGTTAGAAATAAACTTAAGCTATCAGTGGAGATTTCATAATTAGTAATTAGTCTGTATGTCATGATTTAAGAACTGACTGGTAGGACAGAGAATACGTATAGTATGTTCAGATATTTCTAACAGAATTTATTCATTTCCTCTTTAAGGCCCTCATGTCTATAAAGCTTATATGCGATCTTTGTTTTGTGTTTCAGTTTAGTTGCATATCTCAGGGCCTGCTGTGGTAGCATTACTGGGCTATAGTGAGACATCTTTTCCTACCTATTATTTATTGTACTTTTATTCTGGTTTCCAGAAATCTAGATTTGTGAGATTATAATCCTAGGTGCTTGTCTCTGTTAGGTAGATGTTTTGTTTCTTGATCTCTGGTTTGTAGGAGAGTTTAGTGACTGCATATTGCCAGATAGTTAGCTCTTCTGGGATATGGCTAGGTGTGGCTTCTGGGTTTCCTGGTAAAATGTGTTTCTAGTTACTGGTGATGACACTTAGGTGGGAGGTCCTTCTGTCTTTGTGTTGCTTTTATTGATTAATGAATAAAGAAACTGTCATGGCCTGAGATAGGGCAAAAGATCAGAGCAAGGTGGGGAAAAGTAAAGTAAATGCTGAAAGAAAGAAGGGCAGAGTCAGGGAGAAGCCATGGAGCCGCCAGGGACAGACACTGGGAATTTTACCCAGTAAGCCACAGCCACAAGGTGTAGTAATATGAATGGCGGGGCTGCGTCCCCAGCACCCCAGCCGCCTGCCAGCTTATGCCCAAAATAAAAACACACAAACTGTATTCATTTAAACACTGCTTGGCCCATTTCTATCTAGCCTCTTCTAGGCTAATTCTCACATATTAATTTAGTCCATTTCTAACTATCTGTATGTAGCACCCCAAGGTGCGCTTACTGGGAAGATTCTAGCCTACATCCATCCTGGGACAGAGCTTCATCGATCGTGTCTGCCCAGGAGAGGGGAGCATTGCATCTCTCCTTCAGAGAGCAGAGCTGTCGAGTCTGAGCTCACTTCCTCTTCCTCCCAGCATTCTGTTCTGTTTACTCCTCCCACCTATGATTTAACCTATGAGGGCCAAGCAGTTTCTTTATTGCTTAACCAATGAAATCAACAGATTGATATATGACACTCCCACACCAACATGGTGCTACAAAGATTAATAGAAATGGATTAAATTCATATGTAAGAGTTAACCAATAAGAAGCTAAAGCTAATGAGCCAAGTAGTGATTTAATTGTGTTTCTGTGTAATTATTTGGGGCCTAAGCAGCCAGGAACCAAGAAGTGGCTGCCTCCTGCAACACTTAAGAATAGGGATGAGATGAGAGCGGGACAGGGGGGTCCTTGTAAGGGAGGAAAACAGGGTGTTCTGCTAGAATCTGGTTAGTAACCTGGGGATGGGGCTAGAGAATGAGGAGAGGCCACAACAGGAGATCTGCTACAGAGCTGAGGATCGAACTGGAGGATGGGATAAGATGGAGGGAGGGAGAGAGGAGATCTGAAGCTCACCTACTTGCTTCACTAGCTCACTTGTTTCTCTGGAGAGCATGACTGTTGAGCTCCCAGCAATGCCTCCAGGAGTTAGGGCCTGGGATAAAGGGCCGAGTGGAGAAGGCTACGGAAGGTCTACATGACTCACTGGATGTGGAGGCAGAGGGGAAGGAGGGGCTGCAGCAGGTGTCCTGTTACAGAGTTGTAGGTGAGACTGCAGTATTGGATTTAGGGAGAGGAAAGAGGGATGAAACTTCATAGTTAGGTTAGCTGCTTCTCTGGCTTGAGTATAATTCTGGGTTCTTAAATGTGGAATACCCACAGGGCAAGGCACAGGCTCAGATGTGACAGGTGGGTAAAGCTGACTTGTGTTCTTACATGGCTCACTCTCTAGTGGAGAAAAAAACAGTCCATGGTCCTCCCTACCATGGAAAACACTGTTTTTAAATGGGAAAACAAAATGGTAAGTAAGTACGGAGAATTAATGATTTATTCTTAGGGTATAACAGACCTAGTGGTTAGGAAGAGAGCAGTGAAGCTGAAAGAAATCTGAAATTTGAAGAATGTTTCAAATCGACAGGAAAATGTGCACGAAGAGAAAACAGAGTACTCTGGTAACGAAGCTGAGCTCCGAGACTGGACAGAACAGTATGTAGGTTCAAGCAGCCACGGTGAGAGAGGCTTTAAAGAGGCATGAAGTCTTATCTCGTAGAACTTGAGTGTCATGACGCTCCATTTTACTCCCTTGTTTCCCTGTCACTTCAAGTTGTGACTGATGTATCTTTGTCAATGAGAAAAAGAAACATTTAATTTATAATTTTCCAGTGTTTAGCTATGCAGTGTGAGTGTCCATGTACTTGATTCCAGTCCCTGACTAAATTACATCAACAGTGACCAATCTAGTCTGTTCTGGAAACTTAGACTATGATTAATTAATACTATAGAATTAATACTATAATGCTTATTCTTATATATTCTTCTCTTTGTATACCATATATAGCTCCTTTAGGATGCACATTTGTCACAAATATAATAAACTTAAAGGGTTTTTTGTTTTTTTTTTAACTTATTTATTTATTAAAGATTTCTGTCTCTTCCCCGCCACCGCCTCCCATTTCCTTCCCCCTCCC
>NW_004949120.1:2146309-2152755 GCF_000317375.1 Microtus ochrogaster
GCCACATTACTAAAGGTGTTTATCAGCTGTAGGAGTTCTTTGGTAGAGTTTTTGGGGTCGCTTATGTATACTATCATATCATCTGCAAATAACGAGAGCTTAACTTTTCTTTTCCGATACGAATCCTTAAAGGGTTTTTGTAATGAGTCTTTTTCTACTCTGTCAGCCAGCTCTCAAATAATGACATGGAGATTTATTATTAATTATGAAAACTCAGCCTTAGCTTAGGCTTGTCCCACTAGCTTTTATAACTTAAACTTACCCATGTATTTTAATCTATCTTCTGTTATACAGCTCATTACCTCATCTCTCCATACTGCCCATATTGCTTTCTCCATGTCTTATTGGCAACTTTACCTTCTTCTTCCCAGACTTGTCTTTGACCAGAAGTTCCACCTATACCTCCTGCCTAGCTATTGACTGTTCAACTTTTTATTGGTCCAATCATAGCAGTAAATTTTCATACAATGTACAAATATTCCACAACAACATTGAATTGCCTTGTAAAGAAAGTGTGCAGTTTTATTTTCTGCTTATGAGACTGTGTCTTTGAACTGTCCCAAAGACTGTGTATTTTATTTGGGATCTGGAACTTCAACTAAATTAATAAGCAAATGATGCCAACTTGGATTATAATTGAAAAGACTAGACTTAGCACAGGACATACCAAGATGATGTTTTCAGCACAAAGGAGATTTATTTGTCTCAGAGGGACCAAGACGGGATAGGAGACAACAGAGAGGGAAGAAGAAGGGCAAGGGAAAGGGGGAGGAGGGATATTGCCCTAGAGATAGAAAAGACTGCCTCTGAATAGAGGCAGATGTGGTCCAAAAGCAAATGACAGTTTTTAAAGAAAAAGGGGGAACCCCTCGTTAGGATGACATGTATTGTTTTGATTTGGCATGTTAATCTTGGTAGCAAATGGGGAGGGGGCTTATGATTGCTGAACTTTAATACTTTGAAACTTGATCATCACTCTCAAGAGGAAGAAGTGACCAAATAAGGGAATGGACCTCGAGGGCTAGCTTTCAAAATGCAATCTAACAGTTTTTAGTAAAAGAGAAAGGTAAAAGGGAAATACTTAGTTTCAGTGCTATGCTTGGGCCTGTGTTTGTTCTGCTTGGGCCTAACAGCATCCCTCAGTAATCAAGTGAAGATATTCAAAAAGTGAAAATATGAGTACCTGTAGTTTCTAGAGTGATCAGCAATCCCTCAGAAGAAACAATACTTGAGGGGAAACTTGAAAGATACAGGACCATGTAGAGGAGACAGAAGTGTTAGGAGAGGCAAAAGCAGCCAGAACAGAGACTTTTCTTCAGTGCATAACTTGATGGTGAAAAATCAAGATGGCTTTGGTTGTCAGGGTGCAACGAAGCTGAGTGTTGTAAGATACACTTTTCTAAGAAGTAGATGAGAATTGTTTTTAACCAAGGGAGTGACATGATTTTATTGGTATTTTCTTTTATCCACTGAATTTAAAATTGGGTATTTCCCAATTAACTTATTTCTTCCCGCATAGTTATTTAATACATTGTTTTGGTGTCAGGTTCCTTTCCTCAGCATACCTTTTTAAAAACATATTCTTGCATTTAGCTAGCCATTTGAGAGAGGTGCATGTGGTGCACACCTATGAGCCATGCGCATGTTTGGAGAGCAGGGGATGGCTTGTAGAAGGTGGCTCTCTCTGTGCATCATGTGTCTTCTGTGGATTCAACTCAAACCATCAGACTTGAGAAAAGTGCCCTGAACTCCTGATCTATCTCGTAGGGTCAAATTAGACTTAATAATGAGAACTGATGATTTAGAGAATTATTTCTATGTTCCAGAAGAATGCTCCTTTATGGCTGCCTGGTTTGTAAACATTTCCTAGCACCTTGCCACATTTTTGTGGCTTCATTGCCCTTCCTTGTGGCAGACACATGTAGGAGTAATAGTTCAGTAGCTTCTTTTCATAGCCATTTTTTTTGGCTCTCAGTCTATGAACTCAGTCCTTACCCTTAAATAAAGTTATTTCTCCTAATGTTTTACTTCTATATATTTGATAGTCTTTTAATTTACATTATTACTCTATAACATTTAAAACATTCTGCACTCTTTGCTTTCTGATATTTTAGTACTTATACATTGAGTATATTAAGAGAAAGAATGGCTGTTGCTGGTTACATATAATGGTTTAAATATTGAGGCTGCATTGACCATATTGATATAAATGTTTTTAAAATAGTTAATTGAATATTTTACCATGATTTTAAAAACTGAAACTAAACAGTGTGGTTGCTACTGAAAATAAAAGAATATATTTCTTCAAAGATTAGAAACACAACAAGAATGTTAATTTCAGAACTCCTATCCCAAAGAGCTTGGAAGTTCAAGTCTACGCAAAATAAAAGGAAAAAAAAATTAAATGCATGCAGATCAGAAATAAAGCTGCCTCTAGCTAAGAAAAACATGATTTTCTGTACACAAAACAGGATTAATCATGAAAATTTTAAAAAGTCCATCCAGAAACTCAGAAGTTAGGCCAGCAAGATTAAGCATATAAAGAGAAGGAATGTTGATCCATCTATGTCCTTGGCTCTTGTAAGTCTCCTGTATGTCTACATGTTGTAGAGCACATAGGTGAAGAACAAACTTTTCATTCTTTCTGGAACTATGTGTCCAAGTGTATTTATGTAGAAAATAACAAAGAAAATAAATTCTTTTTTTTTAAAGTTTTGTCTTTATTAACTCACTATACTTGAATGTGACAAAAACCACATGAGTGTGCAGCTTTCAACTGGACTCTCTTCATCATATATTGGAATCTGAGGGAGGATATATAAGTTTTCTGATCTATCACGATTAAGTCTTTTGTCCTGACCCTGATATCACAAGTTCTTCACCAACATCATGAAAATGCTTTGAGTAAATCATTAGTTTTTAAGTGTCAGATCCTTTACAGTTCTTGACATTATTAAAATGTCAATGCTGCTTTCATTGCAAATTAATATTACAGAAGCAATTAGATTATTTGTGCAATATGTGAACTGCCTCCATCTACCAGAAATAAAAAGCCCAAAACTGACTTTGAAATCATGGGCTGGAGAGGTAGATCAGTTTGCCTGGCAAGCACAAAGCCCTCGGTTCTACTCCAGAATAGTACAATCAAGACATGGTGCCAAACACCTATAATCCCAGCACATAGCAGGTAGAAGCAGGAAAAGCGAAGTTTAAGGATATCCTTGTCTAATCGGTTCAAAATTAGTCTGGGCTGCATGAGACCCTGGCTGAAAGAAAAGGGGATTTTTTTTTTTTTTGCATCATTCTGCCTATCAGTGTATTAAGGCATGAGCCTTGACAGATTTCAGACAACAAGCCAACAGATGTCACTGTTTCTGCTTACAGTGAATACGAATAATATAAATTCATTGAACACAAGGGGAGCATAGGATGCAAAATATGTTGTAAAGTAACAAAAAATAGCATATTGAATTCCTGGATCATTTACAAGGCTTGAGGGGCCATGTCCTTTGGCCTCCAAGCAACATATTTATACTGATGGAGTCCAGAGATGGGAAATCCAATCAGATCCTAATGTGCACCATATGAGGAAGAGAAGCAGTGGAGTACAGAAAGGGAAAAGACATTCATCGCAGCCCAGATGAAGATGGAACACATAGGAAAATAAATAAAACAGAGGAGAGCCAGAAAATCTGAAATGAAGAGTGAATCTTGGCCTTGATTTCCAGAGGGATGGGAAGAAGGTGACGAGAGGCCTTAAGGGTCAGTCTGCACATATTTAGTCAGCTATAATAAGTGAAAATTGCTCATTATAGGGCCAGGAATGGTGTTGATAAACCTTTCTCCATTTCCTACACCTTCGTGGAAGTTATAATTGGCATGAGGGAGAATGGGCAGCGCAGTTCAGACCCTTGAGCAGTGGGACACCCCAGAGGCATGCAACACACTGGATGATAATGACAGCTCTGACTATCAAATCATGCAGCCTGGCTTCCAGAAGAGACACAGTGACCCCAGAGACTTCATGGGTTATGTCTAGGTCTCCAAGGACAGAGTATGAAACTTTCTTGCCTGAGCTGATTATAAAAATGACAAGTTTATTTAACAGGCCTGGGTTAGGTAAAGGGAATTGTACGTGGTAGGATATCCTCAAAGCAAAGTTATCCTTTCAAAGACAGTAGGTTAATGACTCTTAGGAACTTAAGATTGCCTTTATAGTGCTATGGAATAAACATTTTTTATATATGAATACATGTCACTGTTGTTGGTTTAATATAGGGGTGAATAGCCAATTGCCAGGTAGGATTTTTGGAGCAGAGAGGATACTGGGAAAAAGAACGTGGAGTTACCAGCTGGACACAGAGGAAGCATGACATGATGAAGATGAGACAAGTTATGAGTTATTAGTTTACATGTAAACTAACAGAAATGAGCTAATTTAAATTACGAGAGCCAGTTATAACTAGGCCTATGCTATTGGCCAAGCTTTCATAATTAATAAGACATCTTCTTGTGGTTCTTTGGCTGTTGGCAGTTGGAATAAGGACTCCCTACATTACAGGAAGATTTTTTACATTGACCTATGCTGACGACATTGATGGAGACTCAAAAGAGACATCTCTTCCGTTTGTCGTTTATTTATAGAATTTACTAACAATCAGTGACAACTAAGTTGTTAAGCATAAAGGACCAAAATCTTTGATTTCATGGGATTGTTTGGGTGCTTTAAGAATTTTTTAATAGTCTTGTGTCAACTTGACAGACACGGTAGTCATAAGAGGAGGGAACCTCAATTAAAAAAAAAATGCCTCCATATAATCAGACTGTAGAAAGGCCTTTAAGACAGTTTCTTGATTTGTGATTGATGGGCAAGAGGCGAGGACCCAGCCCGTTATGGGTGGTCCTATGCCTTGGATGATAGGCCTGGGTTCTATAAGAAAGAAAGCTGAGAAAGCCGTAATGAGCAAGTCAGTAAGCAACATCCCTTCATGGCCTCTGTATCAGTCCTGCCTCCAGGATTTTGCTCTGCTTAAGTTCCTGTCCTGACTTCCTAATAAGCTGTGAGGAATGAGGTTCCTCAATGTAAGCCAAATAAACTTATTCTTTTCCAAGGTGCTTGATCAAGGTATTTTGTTCCAGAAATAGAGACCCTGTGACAGTCAATATTAAATATTAGAAAACTATAATGCATGAAGGAACACACTTTTAAAAGGTAATAGAAACAACCTTCATATAATTTATCCAAAATATTTAAGTCACACATTAGATACTAGGCTTCTGAGAATTTACAAATTAAACTGAAGATATGTGTGTATGAACTCCTAAAGAAAGTGAAAGAAACTCATTGGTACATATATAGATTAACAATCTTCCAGAAAGAGTCTGGTCTCTGTGACTCCCTTAATGGATGGTGCCAACAATGGAAATATCTAGAAAAGAGTCACAGAGAAAGCCCCTGACCTGTGAAACTTGATGATAGAAGCCTGTGCCTTCATCCCTTAGCATTTTGAGAATTTAGGTGTCTGCAGTTTTCCAGTAAGCTTAAATCATCAGCTTCTAATGACTTTATACCACCTCACTCTAGATTAATGCTCACTTTCTCAAATACATTCCAGACTTAAAGAGACTGTCCCCTTGCCTTGTTTCCCCCATTGGAAATGTTTGTTGGTGCTGTGCAAAACATGAGTACTAGTTTACTACTTGCTAAACTTGTTTCTTCACAGCGTCTCATGTGGCTACAGGAAACTCAGCTGAAATTTACAGCAGCATATTGTCAATTTAATTTAGTTATCATCATAAATTAATTGTATACACAAATGAGTTTTATTATGCCATTTTCATATATGTACATAGCACATTTTGATGGCATTCACTGTTGTTCTGTTTCTACCCTCTTCTGCATACCTCCCTGTCTTCCTCCTTCTCTTTCTGCCTGTTGTTGTGATCCACCGAGTTTTATTATAGCTGTTTACAAAACTGGATGAGAGTTCAAGAACATGAGCACCTAACTAGTCATTACCCCACTGAAGAAAATGTCTCCCATTTTAATTAACCATTGTGTGAATAAATCCTCAGGGAGGAATGGGGTCCATTGAACCCCTCCCGACTCCCAAGATGTTGAAGAACACAATCTTTTCTTTAAAGATTTATTTATTTACTATGTATACAGTGTTCTCCCTGCATGTATGTCTGCAGGCCAGACAGAAGAAGGCACCAGATCTCATTACAGATGGTTGTGAGCCACCATGTGGTTGCTAGGAATTGAACTCAGGACCTATAGGAGAGCAGCCAGTGCTCTTAACCATTGAGTCATTTCTCCAGCTCCAAGAAGAACACAATCTTATGCAAATATTCTACATGTAGTAATTGTTTTAGTAATTATTTTTTACATTTTGAACATAATGAAATATAAACATTATTATTATTATTATTATTATTATTATTAT
>NW_004949120.1:2152855-2157217 GCF_000317375.1 Microtus ochrogaster
AGCCTGTCCTGCAACTAGCTTTTGTAGACCAAGATGGTCTTGAACTCATAGAGATCCATCTGCCTCTGTTCCCAATTGCTGGGATTAAAGGCATGTTTCATCACCACCTGGCTCAAAACTTATTTTTAACATTAAAAATGGAGCTTTTTATAGTTTCATCTGAAATTATATCTGTATAATTTGACCATTACTCACCAGAGAAAAGGGAAACATTGTGGCTTTGCTTTGTAAAGTGTTTTAAAGTGAAAATCAGCTGCTGGCTTGCCATTCTAGCACCCCTGTTGGCAGACTATTGTCTCAAGAACCAAATCCAATCCATCACCTATTTCTGTAAAGCTTTATGTAACACACCCATAGCTGTTGTCTCTTATTGTATTCTAGTCATAGCACTGGGCTGAAGCAGCAACTGTAGGATTCAAATAGCTTATATGCATCATGGTCAGAGACAAACACTGTATGTAATATGCTTGTCTTGAGCAAAAAAAAAAAAGAGCCATATTGTCATCTGCATTTTAATTTCTAAATGTTGTTGACCAACCACAAGTAATGGAAATTTGAAATATCGTTGGTTCATGACCTATGCAGAGAAAATAGATGAGCCTGAAACATTTTGGAACAAATGACAAAGCTAGTTCGTAAAGACAGGGCACTTCAAAACACCCAGGTCCTACCTGACAGCCAAGGCTGAAACACATGGAGAAAAAAAATATGTGATGATAACAATGAATTACAATCTAAACATCAAAACTGGAGAGCTATAAATGAAACCACACTGATGCAAACATACAAAAAAAAATGAGGGATATAGAAAGACACCCCAGAATAATGTAGTAATAATTATCCAGGGAAATTTTTACAATTGTATGCTGAATAGAGTGGAAAAAGAATTCAAGAACAACATTATTTTCACATTCTCAGTATAAGGTCAGTGAAAATATGTTTTGCAGAAAATTTAAAATGGAAGAAAGGCTGTTGTTCTTGATGTAATGCACTGAGTAGGCCATTTGATGTGGATTCTTGGTAAAGATTCCATGTTGATCAAGTACCAAGAAAATTCCAGGCAAATGCTCACAATAAGTGAGCAGTCCTACCCCAAAACTTAGAGATCATGAAAGACAAAGTAACAAATGAGTTATCACAGAACAGGCTATAGTGAGGATATACCTCACAGCTATGGGATCCTAGAAGAGAAAGGGGCATGGTGGAAAAACCCCTGAGCTGTGAAATCTGGTACAATATACATGCCTTAGTTCTAGTTAATTCCATATAACATTAGGGACAGCTGAGTAAGAGGATGTAGAAACGCCACTCTATTTTATGAAGTTCTGTGAGTCTAAAGTTACCTTAAAATAAAAAGTCAAAAGGCTGTATTTTAGGAAAAGGTGGCTTCCAATTAAGAGAAATGGATACATGCTATATTTTACTGTGACAAAATCTCTGGTTTACATTTAGATTAATAGCATAGAACTGCCAGGTGCTGACAGAACACTGTAATGGTTACAGTGATTCTAGGTATCAATGGAAGAAGTTTCCTTGACTTTCACTTTCAGAGTTTTAAAGCAAGGGGGACTTTAATTGAGCTGAGAAGGGGAGCATACGAAGACAGTTCTGCTTCCCTGGGGTCCTCTCGGCCAGATAGTCTGTGCATGTTCTGACTGCATGAAGACCTAGCCCTGGAGACAGACAGCACGGTGACAAGCTGGACTACCGGGCCAGAGAGGTCTCCTTCCTTCCTTTTCCCTCTCCAAGGTAATTTTTATCTTACATGATAAAAAGGATGGGGTTTCTGTGTGTGGCTTATGGAAATCACATCCACTATTTAGAAGGTAAAATATATTGGAATATAGAACATGAAAATATGTGGTATGATAAAAACACTAATTAGAAAAGTAGGGTGGGGTCTATCACAGAGCTTAGGCTAAGGTACACTTTAAACTTTCTGTTAAGACTAGAAAACATTTCAAAGTAAAACCCATGATAACATACTAATTTCAGTTACAGCAAAAATGCACTGCATGCTTTCTATGTGATCAACACTCAGCTAGGCATTACTGAAAAAAAGAAAGAAGAGCAAAAATGTGTATGATCTTCAAAGTGATCATAATCATTGGAAGTAACAAATCAACTCACAATATGTAAGAAAATTTAAATGTGAAAATTTTTTTAATACAAGGGTGACAGATATTTGGAAATTCCAGGCTGTCTCAAAGAGGGGGCACTCAGCCCTGGGTGTCAGTGATGAAGGGAGAATGCCTCATGATGTCTGAAGGGGACAATAAAAATGCCAGAATGTTATCTTTGAGAATTAAATAAGCCACCACAGAAGAGAAAAATCAAGTCCCTGCTTACTTTGCTCATGTGCATTTAATCAACCCTAAAAGTAAAAAGTGACATTTTAAAGAATTGGAGTCTAAAAATGTCCTTCTTTAAACAATAGGCAGCCTTCTTAGAAGCAATAAAATTAATTTAACTAAATCACAAACTTTTCCTAGACTAAAAATTCATGAGCCTTGCTGTAAAAACTGAAGAGAGGAGAACAAAGCATGGGCAATTAATAGAATTTTAGCATATAGAAAATGGAAGCATGTCAGAAGTCCCTTGTACTTGAATGGAAATAAAATTTCATCATTATTATCACTAAACATCAAATAAACATTTATCATTTCCATTCTTATAAAGTCTAGCAACAGAACTGAGGGAGTGGCCTGCCAAGATTTTGAGCCAAAGGACAATGTTCATGTAATCTTTCCATTGTCACCAACATCTCCAAATTCTGTGTCCACTCATCACTCTGTCCTCATGAGAGCACTAGAGATTTAACATTAGATGTTACTCAGTCTACTTTCAATATTACTGCATTATAATTTGTTCATAATCAGACATGGCTAGCTCCTTTGGAGTCCTTTATTACACATTAAGGAAAACTTATCATTTACTCTAGGAAGGAGCTCATGAGCTTCACCCAGATATGAAACTTCAGAGAATACGAACCCCTGAACCTGGAAACTCAGTGGTAGAGCACATGGTTGATACATAAAAGGCCATGGGTTTGACCCCCAGGACAGAGAGGGGGTGGGGAGAGCACCACTGGACTGGGGTTAGTGAGAAGGTTCAGCAAAGAGCTTACCATGCTATTTAAAAAAACAAGAATCCAGTCCTCTGCATACATGTAGGGCCCAGCTCCAGGGGAGCCAGCATCCTTTTTTGGCCTCAGAGACATAGACATAGACATACACACATATCTGTTTTTAATTTATCAAAAAAGGGAACTACCAAATTATTAAATGAACTATGCTGATCTGAATAGGACATTTAAAACAACCATGAGAGAAACTAGCTAATGCCAGAAGCATGCGTACAGTTTGAAATGATTTGTATGTGTATCATATGCTCTCTATTTATTAAATATCCATTGTGATATCTATCAGTATTGTCATTATAAATGGTAACCGTCAAATGACTCAGCAGGCTGCCCTCAAACTTCCACATACACACATGGTACATGCATATGTACATACCACAAACACAATAAATAAATATTTAATCTGAGGAGAGGCATAAAAATTGTGAGAACCCATGCCTTTAGGGATGGAGGTGATGAGCAAGACTTGAGAAAATGACAAAAAATGTCATATCTAGCTAACCTATATTATTTATTTTATTTCAAAACTCAAGGAAAAGTGCTGTTTTTGGCAACTACATTTTGAATTATTAGTATACTTCAAAGGTTTGTAAACTTTATATTTATATTTGTTTGGGCTTCAACAGTGGACAGGTGAGCTTTACAGAGAGCAAACCTCATAAATGAATTACACGAAACAGGACCAAACTAGCAAGAGGCTGCCAAGGCTCTTCATGGCCTTCTAAGCTGGAAGGATGTCTGTTTCTACAAATTGGTCTGGAGCCAAGTCTTAAGTTCTGTCTGGGGATACTGGTGAGCCCGGAAAAATATGTGGTGTAAACTTGGGAAGTCTTGGGCCATTTGAAAAGTAGGGGCCATGCCTGTGTGTGAGTGAAAGCTGTCCATGTAGTCACCCACCAGCTCCCCAAAGCCCCCAAACACGTCATTGTTTTCCTTTTCCTTTCCCCTCACTTCCTCTCTGTTTCCCTTCCCTTGTGCCTTTCCTTTCTTCTTACTCCCTTCTTTTCTTTCTCTTTGCCCCAAATAAGAGAGTTTTATACTAAAAATGTTAGGAAGAAACATGTACTTTATCTTTCCTGGAAAACTATACTATGTAGTAGCATCAAAAGCAAGAACAGTCTTATTTCTCTTTTCAAAACTGATAACTCACAGCCACTGGGTCGGAATCCTCAGGGCACCCAAGCGGGCGGGAGTTCCTTTGTTGCTATAGCCTGCCTGCA
>NW_004949120.1:2167238-2170298 GCF_000317375.1 Microtus ochrogaster
GAGAAGGGTGAGAGGAGGGGGAGGGAAATGGGAGGCTGGGAGGAGGCGGAAACTTGTTTTTTTTTTCCTTTTCTCAATAAAAAAACTGAAAAAAAAAACTAATAACTCACATCTCTAAGAATTTACTTTCTAAAACCACCTTAGAAAATGCTTTAACATCCAGACAATTTTAGCCATTGGAGGGAAAACTCACATGCTTTCATGCCATTTACAATTGAATTGTGCACCGAGTCAGTTACAAATATGGACACATAGCACTGGATAGACTCCCAATGCAGCAGGTCACTTCTGAGGTCTCATCCATCATCAAAGGACTCTTGATGACTTGTGATTCTGCCAGAGACCCTTAGTTCTCCCATATGTACATACAGTGTATACCTTCCCTCCCACTTAACTGTGCCATAAATAATTTCTTCTTATCTACTGATCGATTACAAGGCAATGAATGCCAGTTCACATTATGTGAGACACAAATCAAGCTTTAGACCCCATAAGATCATTTTCTTGGCCAAACTCCCAGACCCTGTGCTTGGGTTGAACTTCCATCATGCCTCCAGGGTGAATGAGTGTTATATTTCTAAATGACAGTGTGTTTATTTTATGCCACATTTACAAGCTGCCATGTCCTCCGATGAGGATCAGAATGAGATTTTTTTAAAAAGTTCTAAGTTCGTAGAATGAATAGAATTTTTGTACCTTTTCTTTATTGGTTAACCTTGATGGAAAGTTTGTACATATCTCTCCAAAAAGTTTAGAGGTTACTCTTCTCCTTCTGCATGTAGACTGAAGAATAACAGCTAAGAGTCACAGTTGGCAAAGACATGTTTCTTCCACTCCTGTCTCTAACATACTTCATGAAAATAGCAGCTGGCTTGCAGATGTGCTGAAGGAGGCGTCTCATTCATTGACTTTGCTCTATTTTATGAAGTCTTTGCCAATTTCTCTTGGAAACACTAACACGATTTCCTCCTTCTTAAACTGTGGGGTGTCCATTGCACGTTGTGAATTTGTTTGATATCAGTGACAGGAATATTCCCGCCTTAAAGGTATTATCTTTGAAATGGAGTCAGGTTTCATGCCGAGAAAAGGACCAAGGAGAGATAACAACTGCTGAAGACATGAGACTCCTTGTGTTAAATTTCAAGCACAGAAACAGCGAACCGTGAAGATGCTCAAGGGAAAGGTGACTTTTCCATTTTTATTTCAGCCCTGAGATGCTCTGTGCATGGGATTAAAATATAATAATTTCTTCCAACGTTAATGCCTAAGTGACCTCCTTCTGAAGGAAGAAGGGCACTAAGAATTCTGATTTTAACACCAAACGTGAAATACTTTACCCTTAAATTCAAAGCACATGTGACTCAAAGGAATTTAATGACTTCTTTGCTCCAGGGTTTTCTTTGGATACCAAACTCCTTGACCATTTTTGCCTGTGGACACAAGGCATAACTTTAGTAAAAGAAAATTTATAACTGAGGGTCCACTGAAATCTAAGTTGATTGAAAACTTTGAGAACCAATTTTGGATTGACATATTTTATCCATTTTAAATCATATCTCTTTATCATTCATCCAGTGGGCATCAAAAATATTTTCAACTGCAAAGACATTCGAACCGCATGTGGCTCTTCACATCGAATTTGACTCCCAGGTTTTGATAAGGCACTTTGCTGGAAGAACAGAACTGCAGGACAGCTGAGTCCTGAAGGATTTCCTCTTCAGAAAAAGCAAAACATAGAGAAATATTATCAAAAAATCTTAACCTCAGAGATTTCCAATAGACGCAATCGCTATATAGCAAGCAGTTTTAACTTTTGTTAAACTAAAGATGCCTACATAAAACGGGAACTTCCAGATTTTCATTGTTAAAATTTAGTTATATCCTGGGAAGATTTTCATTGTTAAATTCAGTGATATCCTGTGATTTTTCTTTCCTCTTTTTTTAAAAAATTTTTTACTGTCATGAAAATACTTAATTAAAAACCTCTAATTATGTTTCTTCTTGTTTCACCCTCTTACAAAGAATTTAGTCTCTAGTTGTTTGTTCTTTTGATCTTGCAATGAAATAGGATTGATTTAGGACAGAGCACACTTTTACAGAAAGAATAATATGCTTTAAACTGTTTGTGTTATTTCTTTTACTTGCTAAGTTTTGAAAGTGCTTCTGGATTAATGAACTGTTCTTATTCTTGTTTCCTTTTCATTGTGCCCCTCTCATATTAAAATATCTCTCAGTTATTTGGGAAGTAATTATCTAGTTCATCCTTTTGTTAGCAAACTTTCAATATAAATTTGGATTTCAAGCATTATATTTAATTACTTATGAAACCTTTGAATTTTATTTCTGATATTATGCTGGTAAATTGTATAAATTAGCTATAAATTATTTGTATACATTCGTTTTGATAGAGAAGTTTATGAAGGTTTCTACTATAACCTTTGCTGAGGTGAGGTGCAGAGACACCATTGATATTCATGATTTATGAGTTACTAATATTCACAAAGATAATTCATAATTATAAGTAACTGAAAATGTGTTACTTTCTTTTTCTGTAGATTCTCTTCTGAAACATTGCCTGAGCTGAGTCAGCCTCTCTCCTCCTCAATGAAAGTGTTCCATGACATAAGGAGATCGTGACTGTGGGGGCGTAGCATTCTAATGACAATACCACAGTCCTTCAGTGTTACTATAGGTTACAGTGTAACGTACAGCTTTCAGAAAGGGAAAGGAGAAACATTTTTCCCAAACATGCATTCTGTGCATCAGACTGGCTGGGATTCACTGCTAGAAGCAGGTGTTATATCCATCACATGTTGTATCCACCAGGTGTTGTATCCACTAGGTGGCCTCTCTTCTCCACATATTCCCAACATAAGCTCTTTTCCAAGTTTTGTCCTTGTTGTTCGTTTGGTTTGATTTTGCATTGTGTGAAATTTTTCTGAGGTGATATAGGAAAAATATTTTCTTACCTCAGGTGCAAAGGAGAGAGAGAGAGGGAGAAGGAGAGGGAGAGAGAGAGAGAGAGAGAGAGAGAGAGAGAGAGAGAGAGAGAGAGAGGGA
>NW_004949120.1:2170398-2198425 GCF_000317375.1 Microtus ochrogaster
GGGGAAGGAAGGGAGGGGGAAGGAAAGGAGGGATGATTCCTTTCATATCTGGCTTAATGAAATAATTAGTTTAAATTGGATTGTTTTCAGGTGTGAAGGCAATTTCCGGAGCCACTGAAGGGCAAAAATATTCCTTTGCCCATAGCAACTGTTAGGTGTCTACATAACATGGGAGTGAAATGGTTCTCAGGAGCCCTTGTCCTTCCCCAGTGGAGTAGAGTTAACAGCCACAATCTTGTCCTTGAGGCAGTCACAACAGCTGACAGCTGAAGAGGGAAATGCCATGCTCGCCCAGAGGATAGCCACTCCATTAAATAGTGTTATTGAAAGATAGCAGGATAGAATTGATATATTTATTTTTTTTTCCATTTTAGTGTTTAACTAATTTTTTAGTCTTAAAAAAGTAGACAAATGACTAATTATTCTTTTTTCTTTGTTGTGAACAGCAATGGGCTGTACCAAGTCAATGTGATATGTAGCCATGGTCAATGTTTAGAAGTTCTTGTCTCTTACTGATTTCATAACATGAGTTTTTAAAATTTCCTTATTTATGGTGTGTGTGCTTGCACATGTGTGTGTGTACACGTATGCCATAGTGTATTGGTTGAGATAAATTGTGGGTTCTCGAGACTGAACTCAGTTACCAGGTTTGGCAATAAGCCTATTTATCCACTGAGCCATCTCACTGTTCACTGGCCAATATCATTTTCTTTAATTGTAAGGAACAGATTGACAAATTCATATACTGCTTTGTACACTGAATATATTAACTTATTCAGTTTGGCCCTTATCATGTTTCTGCACGTTTAAAAGTAAGTTATCTGTTTTCACTTTGAAGCACCCATAAAGCTCAAGAAAAGAGAAAGAGATGCTTTCTGGGCTTGTCAGATCCATTTTCAAATGTCAGTCCTGTAAAGATAACAGCTTAAATGGAAAGGTATCCTGACAGTCAGGAGACAAGGAGAACCAGAAAAATCACACCACACAACAAATAAACCTCACACAAGAGATTTATTGGGAGGGAGAAACCCAGGAAGATGTCTTCTCTTCTTGGGTGAGAAGTGAGCAGGAGACAGAGTTTATTTATATAGGGTTTCTTAGAGGGGTTAAGTTTTCAGGGTACCCTAGGATTTGGGGGATTATGTAGCCTGATCTTGGGTCAAATCAAGGATTGGTGACATTCTTTTTTCTTTAGTGAAGGGCCGGGCCACTCTCCCACATCGAGGGCAGGGATCTAGGGGCAGGGTCTAGCTATTGGAGCTCCTCAGGGACAAGGCCTGGCAGTTGCAACGTCCCAGGGGCAAGAGTGACCACTCTGCTGCCTCAGTCAGTGTGAACATTCAACAAGTCCTATAGTTTTGCTTTAGTTGTTGGGAATTATCTTTAGAAAAATGTGAAAACTGAAGAACTAACAGTCTTTTGGTTTGTATTTTGACTTCTGTACCTCTGTCCTCATTGAAACATTTTCTGACATAAGAGCCTTCCATCAGTCAGGATCAACTCAGTGCTTTCATGTGACAGGCCAAGACAGTAGAGAGGTTCCTCCACCTTATATTCTTGCTGAGGCCATTTTAGACTTAACTACAATTTGAACTCCTCAATGAGAACCACTATGGAAAATTAGCCAATTCTGTTCTAGGAATCAAAGGTCAAGATACCGCACCTAACTTATCTTAGGTTCTACAAACTGCCTACTTCTAAGGAAGCCCTCTGAAGCTTCTGTGAGAGACACCAGGATATAGTTTATGACTTTAGAAACCTGTGCTCTGTCTGAACATTCAATGCTACACTTAGCTTCCTGGATAACTGAATGTAGTTCCAGCTGGCTGTAAGACTTTCAATTGGCTAGAAGCTGTATCTGCATGGTCCTCCCTGGTGGGCTCCCTGTAATATCTGGAGACCCAGTGTGATCCTCCAGGACAGAACCCCAATACTTAGGGGTCTTGGGACTCATGGGAATGGAGAAGAATGCACTGGCTGGAGAAGAATCCTATAGGGTGCTCACCCTAAAAGGATCCAGGGCCCCAGGAAAATCTTTTCTGACCAACTGATTGCTGCTGCCTAGTGCTCCAAAGACACATCAATACCATCATTCAAAAGGAAAAAAAATAGAAAAGAAAAAAAAATCAAAAATTATCTGGTCTGAACACCTCCAGAGGTAAGTTTGGTCTGTAGGAAGTGCTGTCTGATTAGGACACTAGGCAGGCAGTTGAACATAGATGTAAATCTCGTGTTCAAGATCTGTCTAAGTCTTCACTGGATTCCTCTGATCTCTTCAAGTGTGTGAACGTGTGGTGGTCACTCCTGGTTGTCTTTACTATGTGTCACTGTATGAATGTGTTTCCCTCTGTGTTTCTGTCCATTCTATTGGGTGAAAAATAAACAGATATTAAATGGAAGGGGAAGTGAATCATTCTGAGACTGAAGTCACCACTGCTTATGAGCAAATCACAGTATTTCCCACAGGTTCAGGGACCATGATGGACTACCCACTTATGCTGTGGTGCCCCCTTCATGGGGTAATAGTAACTGTGCTATGGTGACCTTACTATTTTGCTCTTACTATGCTGACAATAGTGGGTCTTGAGCCTTGGAAGTAGCTGCCAGTTTCCCTATAATAATCAATGGCTCTCTCTGTTGTGAGATGCACATGTGCACATATACACATACATGAACACACACAGATACACTTAAAACTTGTGCCATTTTATTGACCCAGCTAGGTTGCCAAGAGAAAACCAAAATCTCCCTCTGTGGTCTCAAGCCTTCCAGAGAAAATCAACCTCCCTATTGCTTGCTTCCAAGCACGATCTTCAGGCTTGTTTTTCTCTTGACTCCCGCTGTAGTCCTGGGGTCCTGGTCCTTTTCTCTATATGGAGGTAGGGAGTGTCTCAGAGGAACAAAAGGAAGAGAAATATCTCCCCAAGCTGCAGACTCTGTGCTCTCTCCCCTGCCTGTCTCAGCAGCTAGTTGCATCCAGGAAGAGGGACATAATTACTCCAATAGAACTGAGTGTATCAATGGAAACAGCAGAAGAGGAGAAGGACATGGAATTTCAACACCTTCCCTGTTTACGGTTTATGTCTGCTTCTCTACCAGAAACATGTATATTTAGAAAATCCAAATCCCTCCAGTTTTGAAGAAGCCACAGGCCTTTATCAGCCTGTTGGAAACTGTTTTAAAGTAAGATGACATTGAACATTTTTTCTTTCACAAATTATTATTGGGAGAATTAAAAAGTGGCAGCCGGAAATCATACCAGTGAGTTTAAGGTAACTCCCGTCCGGCTGGGATCCTGGAAGGCTCTGTGTGGTACACTGGATATTTATCCCCATAGACCCAGGTGTTCCCCTGAGTAAGCCACTAATGGTGTCTTTGTCATCTGCCCCATACATAAGGAGAAATGTAGTGTGATATTTTGTTCTGACAATGATTGCCTGAAGATCAGAGGGCAGAGCTAGGCACTAGTTAACCATAGAAGCTGGGTAGTCGTGGCTCTCACCTTTAATTTTACTACTTGGGAAGTGGAGAAAAAAGTGATACGGTGGACTGCAGACAGGATCTCAGCCTTGTGGACTGAGGAAGAAGAGAGGAAGGAAGCAACTGGCAACTGTTCCCAGTTCTTTGATCTTCCAAGTTTTACCCCAATATCTGACTCATGGATTAAGATTAATTAATACTTCATCTGGTACCCAATGTGGGGCACAAATTCATGAAATAGCTGCTTGCCTGTGGCTTTGTAGCCACCAGCACCCACCAGAACTGCTCAAGGAGAGAACTGCACCTGGTGGAGTCACCGCACCACTGGCTGCCTTTCCCTTTCTTCCATAAGCCCTCTACATGAGTCAGAGATTTTCCTGTCGCAGCCTCTCTATAGCAATTTCCATAGACCTCCCGCTTCTCAGGCACTTAACGTTCCAAAAACCTCCAAAGTCAGCTGCTTTCCAATGTTTCCCTGAACAGATGCCTGGTTCCTTGGCTTCTTTTCTTCTGTGGGTTGTGGGTTTTCCTTGGACCCTTTCCTCGGGATGCTGACACACGACCAGCAGCGCTATCCTCAGTCAGGATGTTCATTGTCTTTGTTCTCTGTTCAAACATGCTGTCCTTCACATTCCGCCATCATTGCTAGCAGCTTTAGTGAGACAATTGGGAATTCTTAAATGGGGGAGTTAAGAGAAAGAGAGAGCACTTCCCCACATTAAAAATGGGAAACACTATGGAGGGAGTAAGGTCTCTGTATGGTGACACAATGAATGCTTTAAAAGTGGAACAATTAAATGAGAGACTAATTAACTTAAATGAGATTTATGTAATGTCCATTATAAACATTATCTTTTTTATAATTCTTGCTTTACCCCTAAAAATGTTGGTTGATATGAGTGGCAAATTGATTGATAAGAATGTCAAAATATAGGCCTTGGGAAAATTATAGAGAACAAAATAAGATTTTGACTGATAAGTAACAAGCCTCAAGAGATACTCAGATAAAGACAGAGGAATTTAAAGAATAACCTACCTCAGCTTTATATTATAAAATTTGAGAGAAACAGCCCATGGTTTTCAAACAACCAATCTTAATTTATTCATTTACCTTATAAAATCTACTAAATGACAAGGCTATGTAAGAGCTGACTGGATTCCTGTGGAAATGTTAGATGTGAGGAGATTTATGGAAATGATAGTCTCATATGGTATGCATTCACTTTTTGTAATGTTAGCCCCCCAACTCTGGGATGCTAACTCCTCAGGAGGGTTGCCCCAAGAAACCACTCACCAGTCTGGTTGAAGCAAAAGCAAGAGGAAGTTTATTCCCATTTGCACAAACGGGCTCCTCAGCCGTGCTAGGGAGAGAAGTCCCCACTAGCTATTACAGGCTACTTTTTTTTTATTGTTTTTTTTTATTAAGAAAAAAAATTTTTCCGCCTCCTCCCAGCCTCCCACTCCTCCCACACTCCCCCCCGACCTCCCCCCCTCCTCTCCCCCTCCCTCTCGAGTCTGAAGATCAGTCAGGGTTCCCTGCCCTGTGGAAAGTCCGAAGTTGCTCCCCCCTCCATCCTGGTCTAGGAAGGTGAACATCCAAACTGGCTAGGCCCCCACAAAGCCAGAACAAGAAGTAGGATCAAAACCCAGTGCCATTGTCCTTGGCTTCTCAGCAGCCCTCATTGTCCGCCATATTCAGAGAGTCCGGGTTTATCCCCTGCTTTTCCAGTCACAATCCAGCTGGCATTGGTGAGCTCCCAATAGATCAGCCCCATTGTCTCCGTGGGTGGTTGCACCCCTCTTGGTCCTGACTTCCTTGCTCATCTTCTCCCTCCTTCTGTTCCTCATTGGGACTTTGGGAGCTTTTAAAGGCAAAAACTCCACATATTCAGGGAGGGGTGTACAGTGAGTTGTTTGTCAAATGCAGGGTTGGCTCATTTTAAGGGCATTTACTAAGATTTGTTAAGTCAAAGGTGGGATGGGCAGTTGCTGGGTCAGGTGAAGGACAGGGAAGCACCTGCAGGCTGTTGGAAAACACCTAACGTTCTAGTCAACTGGCAGGATGGGGTCACAACTAGTTCACAAAAACATGTTTTCTCTAGTTTGCAAAAACATGTTTTCTTCAGTAAAGCAGATGTTAAATTCATGGTCAACTAGTTACAGAATTGTCCCAGAAGACTGGAAAGACTTGGCTACAGCAGTACTGAAGCCTGGTCCTCAACTGCAGTGGAGGACCTGGTGGAACAATGAGGCTAGGACCATTGAGCAATGAAGTATGGCTAGAGATCTTAAAATTTCTTAAGACCAACTTCTGAGAGAGGGCTGTTATGTTGATGTAACAAAGATAGTCTCTAAATGATGATCACAAGCCGGGCGGTGGTGGCACACGCCTTTAATCCCAGCACTCGGGAGGCAGAGGCAGGCGGATCTCTGTGAGTTTGAGACCAGCCTGGTCTACAAGAGCTAGTTCCAGGACAGGCTCCAAAACCACAGAGAAACCCTATCTCAAAAAAAAAAAAAAAACCAAAAAATAAATAAATAAATGAATAAATAAATAAATAAATAAATGAATGAATGATGATCACACCTTGACTCTATGCAGTGCAGCAGCTTTGAATGCTTGTGACAGAACTGAAAAATCAGAAAGAGAACTGAGTCATTTACTAAAGTTATACAGGGTCCAAAAAACACCTTCACTGATTTTTTTTACAAATATTGACTTCAGCTATAAATAGCATGATATAAAATTTAGAATATAAACACTAATAATTGAATGTTTGGCTTTTGAAAATGCTAATTCACAATGTAGAAGGATAATTAGGGCTTTAAAGGCAGGATCAGTATCCATAGAGGAATGGATACAAGATATAGTCAAAATTGACTGTCATAATCTTTCCTAAGGTCATTCCCAGAGGCTTGAAGAAAAATCAAAATATCAGGTGTTTTAATGGTGGAAAACAAGGTCACCTAAAAAGGGATTGTAGGCAGGGTGTTTCTAGAAACAATGTTTCTTCTAATTCCAACAGAAAGCTCTTTCCCTCTCTAGTATGCAGAAGATATAGCAAAGGCCAGCATTGGACAAATGGATGTGGATCAACAAGAACAGACAGACAAAGTAACCCTCTGCCATTGGGAAAATGCCTTGGGGGGGCTTCTCAGAGGCCCTCATGTCAAATTTGGTTCAGTCATTCCTTGTCAGCATGAGGGAAACTCTTTCCCAGAGCAATAAAAAGACCTAATGCTTATTGTGAAAAACCACACTGCTTTGGATGATGAATAGCTTTAGAAGATAAAACAAAATTTTCGGAAGAAACCATAAAGCAAATATTATAAAGATTCAATTTGACCGAGAGAGACCTCTTAAGCAGAAGAGATGATAGCTCATCAAACAGCAAGACCATACAATCTAAACTTACTTATAAAACTGAAAGATGCTTTTCATTTGATCAGATATATCTTGCCAAAAGGGAATACAACCCCCCCCCCCCGCCTATGCAAAGTTAAGACTTGAGCAGGGCTTTTTGTCTTTTCAGGAGAATGAAGGCATCAAACTAAGGAATCTGAAGACCACTGTATAAATGAGACATCTGAAGAAGGACAAATTGAGAGATAATATCCCAAGAAATGGTGTAAATGGGCCCACTAGTATATCATATTTCTAACAGGGTAAAATTTCATAAATCTTCCCAAAAGTTTGTTTCTGCTGAACTCTACAGACATATAATACAAATAGTCTTTTTTGTCATCATAGGGCAGTTAAAAATTAAAGCTGGCTTTGAAGTTGGAGCAAGGATTTCTCCTTTTCTAGTCCCCAGCATGCTTGTTAAAGAAAAACCCAAAATTTCTGAATCATGTCCTAAAAGCCACCTGAAATGGCCCAGCATTATACAACACCATAGCCAGAACTTGAGATAAGCCTTGCACTTTCCAATTACATAGGGACCAGACAACAAACGATACAGGTAGCTCTCCCAGGACTTGATAATTATCCCAATTTTCTTCAGGATTCCCTAAACATGCTATCACTCTCAGACAGAAGAAAGTAATTTTAAGAACATGACACCCAAATTCCCAAGAGGTGAGATGGGCAGTTTTTGATCATCCAATGAGTTACAGATATTTGTCCTCATTTGTGGGGGGCAGTCACAAGCTATTATTGATAGTGGTCAGGAAAAAAGCTGAACAAAGGAGATTAAATTTAGTGTTCTTGCTCTGAAAAGAAAAAAGATAAATATAGATATGATAGGATAAAAGGGTAGATTATTGAATCTACTTTTAAACTAAAAATGAAACTACTAATCTCACCTATTTTAGATTGGTTTGAATTTTTGTGCATTGATACATATTTGAGAATATCTTTGTTATACTCAATATATGTTTCTACTCTTGTTTAAGATATTTTTGTATATTGGTACAAATTTGAGGGTTTTTAGTATTATATATATATTTATTTATTCTATACATACATTTCTACTCTTGTTTAAGATATTGTACCTATACAGCCAATTTAACAATTTAATGCAAATTTCTAGTCCTTAAAAGTTATTATCCTAAACTATCTAGGAAAATAAAGAAATGCAGGTTAGTAGCTAGTCACCTATTGCAATCGTACTTGTCATGTTAGTATATTTTCAAGGTCAAAGAGAGATATGTTTTAGATAGACATGTGGTCTTTAAATACTTCTGTAATTTAAGAAGTTTCAATAACATAAGGTTCATTTTTTATAACATTGAGATATATCTGTTCCTGTCAGTAGCAATCTACTTCAGAGAAGTTGATGAGCATTGAAGGAAGTCCATATGGAGGTCACTTTCTTTGCAGAAAAAGTTAGCCACTGAGCAGGAAACTGCCCTTCACTCAACTGCTAAGAGTATGCTGTCCAAATTGGACAAGTAAGACATAAAAGAAGGTGACTGCAGAACTTTGCCAAGACAGGGTAGGACAGCCCTCAGAACATCCTGCTTCACAGAAAAGTCTGGCAGATATTCTAGACCTGTAGGCCAAAGATGAATACCTAAAAGTTGCAGAGGAACCTTGGGTGAGTGTCTAAGCAGCCAATTGTTTCTGTCATTTCTCATATTTTTTTGGAAGTTGTTTGCTTGTACTTCCTGTGTATAATACTACTCAGGTATTAGTATATCCTCAAGTCTCTGATGTAGTTGAAGACTATATAGCTATAGTTTTCCTTATTATCAAATTCAGAAAATAAACTCACCAAAGAGGTGTAAAGTGTATAAGGATGAGAGACATAAAAAGATAATTTGGGGTTGGTAATACAAACTAGGATAGAAAGTGAATTAGGTACAACACTTTGAACTCATCAACATAGAATAGATAGTGGGGAGTTTTCTCTGAATTCCTCAAATGCACATGGACTAGATGTTGTTATTATAATTGTTGCCTGTATATAATTATATATAGTTATTGTACTTATTATATATAGTTTCTCTATGTTAGTTAAAACCTTCACTTTTTATTTGGACAAAAAAGGGGGAAATGTGTGATTTTTTTTGTGTTCTCACATATAAACTTGCCTAGAGATCAGAATGTAGAGCTAGCCACTAGTTAACCACAGAAGCTGGGTAGTGGTGGCCCTCCTTTAATCCCAGCACTTGCAAGGTTGAAACAGGAAGTGATAAGGTGTAGTGTAGACAGGATCCCAGCCTTGTGGACTGAGGAACAAGAGCAGAAAGAAGCAACTGGTGGCTGCTCCCAGTTCTTTGATCTCAGGTTTTTAACCCAATATCTGACTTACGGATTTACTGATTAAGATGAATTGAATTAAATTGACATTTCAGAGAAAGTTCCTGAAATTAGAAAAATTTAAAGGAATGAATAGGTGCCTTAGAAAGTTTACAGCAGTCAAAATTCAGCTGAAGACAGACAGAGAAGAAAATTCTCCCATGCAGTGATTGTAGCCCTTCGGGAAACAATGAAGAAAATGGATGAAATAGAACAGAAGGAGGGATTCAGCAACTACCAGAAACATTTCATGGTGTCCCAAGGGCAGTTCTGTTGGAATTTAGTCAAAAATATCCAGAAAACCCCTTATTCCAGTGTGTGGATGGTGCAGATGGCCTCCCCACTGAGAAACAATGTGGACAGGCAATAGAAGGACTTTATAGATGCCCTCCACTGTTGTCCAACAAGTGTTCCTGGATATCCTGGGCTATTTTTACTTTATACAGTTTTTTTGTTTTTTTTTTTTGTTGTTGTTGTTATTGTTGTTTTTTGGTGGTGGGAGAGGTTTCTCTATAGGTTTGGAGCCTGTCCTGGAACTAGCTCTTGTAGATCAGCCTGGCCTCAGACTTACAGAGATCCACCTGCCTCTGCCTCCCATGTGCTGGGATTAAAGGTGTGTGCCACCACCACACAGCCCACTTAATACAGTCTTAATGGTTGTTATGAACAGTTTTACAATCAGAGTTGCTTCCTTAAGTCTCTAAAAATGATTATGATAATTACCAATTTGTTCCTTTGCTTCATTCCCCTTCTATCTCCAACTATCCCACTGGTAATCATTACCTATTTGATCTATAGATCTAATGCTAGAAACATAAGCATTGTAAGTATTGTAAGCTACAAAGGAAGCTTTCTAACTCGGCACACCTATAGGTAGAACAGTGTGCTCAGTTGGCAGCATTTGTGATTACAGTGTCATGCAGGATGAGAGACAGTTTTGTCTGTCTGGTAGGGTCTGGGTCCTCACAATCAACACACCAGCCCAAATGGGATCAATCCATTCTACTTTCTGAACTACTCCATCTCTTCTGGGGACATACCAGGTTTTTCCATTTATCCTGTAGGCAACATAATTTGGAAATTTACTCTCAATGGTTGTCCCTGCTTATCCCTTGTTCTTATGCCCTTTCCCCTCAGGTTCTTGCAGTACTGGCACAGTTATTAGAAATGAGAAAACTGTGGGTGTCTATGATTCTGCTTCATCCCCTGTCTCTAGACTCTTCCCAGTAATTTCTAATATCATCTATTTATTAACATTTCTCGAAGACTCTGATGGTTAAAGCCATTCTTCCCAGAACAGTTATACAAATATGTAATATTAAACATCATGACCTACAGGCCAGCAGTATGACTATCATGGTGAAAGCAAGGAGAGCAGGTAGCACATATGCTCCTGGGGTCCTGACCAGAATCATGCAGAGAACTGTCCACAGCTTTTCTAATTGGGTCAGGGTCTCCCGAGTCCTGCCACAAGGAGAGCCATTTGTGCTATTCTCAGGCCTTGTTCCTCAAAGAAGTCATATGGCTCCCACCACCCGGGTACAGAGGTGCAGTCAAGCAGGCTCTGCTGTGTGTCCCTCAGGTCACATGCCTAGGCTACAACCTAAAGGAAGGAAAGTAGTCACTGTCCCACGACAGTGTTTCAGCCATCCGCAAATCCCCAACCCCACACCAAAAGGACAAGTTCAGGAATTCCTGGGGGTAGTTGAATACTGCGGGCTATGGATGTTGGGATTGTTGAGACAGCCAGACCCCTCTTCCATCACCAGGAATCATAGTCTTTGGAGTGGACTGAGACTTAGTTAGGGGCCTTCAAGGACTTAAAAATGGCTCTGGTGTCTACCCTGGCCCTTCCAGGAATTACTAAAGTATTCCATTTCTATGTGGACGAGGCCAGAGGCATTGCACAGGGGCGGGGGTTCTCCCACAAACCCCAGGACCCTGAAAAAGACCTGTCATATATCTGTCCAAGAGACTTGACCTGGTTGCAGCCAGAAAGCCAGCATGTATATGGGTCATGGCTGCCACTGTAATGGTAAACATTATTTTTAGAGGGTAAATTTACTGTGCTAGGGTTGAAGAAATATAATTATTTTTAACTTGTTAAGCCATAAGGAAGTTGCTACTACCTTGAATGTACTTTGTCAGCTGGCCTGAGATGGACCACTTCCTGGTGATGTGGGTCTAGTCTTTAAAAATTGATTATTATTGCAAAATATTTCACTGCCTAAGTTATTCCTACAAGGTAATGGGGTCACAAGATTAAACAGGCTAACTGCTAAGTTCTGATTTTGTATGAAACTCTTGCTTGGGTAGCTGAGGCATTTGCTGGACATTTGTTACAAAATCAAGTCTTTGCCATACGCAGACAAGATATGAGTTAATTTGGCTCCCCAAAATTGCAACTTTGTGGGTTTTGTTTATAATCCTTATGTTAACAATAGCTAGAGACCTTCCGGTTTGGTCCCAGCCAGTCTCTTTTTAATAAAAAGCCTCTAATTTAATAAAACCAAAACTCGAGTCAGGCTGGTGGTGAAGATCTCCACTACCCAGACCCACAATACACTATCCTGCTAGTAAAAGAAGCTGACAGGCTAACTTTAGGACATGAACTGTTCCTGGCAGCTCCACACTCTTGAGGCCCTCTTGAGGAGGTGACCAAGTCCTGCTCCTGGATCAAGCCCACAGTCATTTCTCAGCCCCGCCAATCTACAACCAGAAGATGCCTCTACGGGTCCCTTGCATAACTGTCTTGAGGTGACTGACATCGAGTCTTGTTCATTCACAGATTGGGAACAGTTCTTCCAAGACAAGGTCAGGTATTCAGGGTGCCAGCCTACTGCCAGAAGACAACCTTGAAGTCCCCTGCAGGTCTGGAGGTGACTGAAATCAGAAAAGGTCTTGTTCATTGATTGCAAACAGTTCTTCCTAGACAAGGTCAGGTATTCAGGGTGATCTTTACAAGAGCCTCAACTCAATGAGCTGAGTTTTAAGCATTGACTCAAGCACCCCACAAGGGAAAGATAGGATATCACCATATACCCTAACACCTGATATGCTTTCATCTTGGCCCATGCCCATACAGGATGAGGATTGCTAACCTCAGCAGGAAGAGAAACCAGAAAAAGAGGAAATCTTAGCACTATTGGAAGCTCCCAGGTTACTCAGGAGTGTGGCCTTTGTCCATTGCAAATAACACCAGAAAGGGGATTCTCCAGAAATTGGAAGCAACAAAACACCTAGCTTGGTCACAAGGGAAGTTGCAGGAGAACCAGTGGAGCCTCTGCAAGTCATGAGGCCCGACAGAACCAAACTTAAAGGACCTCCCAGGGTGAGGTTAACTAGGATAAATACAGGATAAACAAGGATACTTAATGCTGTCAGACAACAGACCTGCAAGTCTGAGAAAATGAACGGTCATAGATCTTTATAAAGCCATCCACATGGGGGCAGGGCACAGAAACTGGTTCACCTCAGATGCCTGTATTATGTTCCAAATTAGGAAAGCCTGACTAAAGCCAACACTTTAGATGTTACACCTGTGCTCAGGTCAACCCCAAAGCGGGGAATGATGATCCCACAAGGGATCTGGGATAAAGGAAATGGGTTTGGGGAATATTATGAATTAGACTTAACTGAACTCTTAAAGAGATGATGACCACATTCATCCTGGAAACTGGAGAAAAATGAGCCAACCTCCTCCCTTTTGCCCTCCTCAGGGATCCATGTACTTTTTTGACTATGAGTGGGTTAACCCTTTTGAAATTCTATCTGGAAGACCACCTTTCATGCTCCCCAAACTCTGAGATATTCCCCAGGCGGAAATGTCTGCTCACTCCCTTCTCAAGTCCTTGAGGCTTTGTAGGCCACTCGCCAGGGCATTGACTGAACTGTGAAGAGAATCCTGCCATCTCCCACCTCTGAACCTGTCCACCAATTCCAGCCAGAAGATTCGATTTTGATAAAGAGGATCCTTGCCTGGACCCTGCAACCTGTCTGGATTCAGTTATCCTCACTACCCCAACAGTTGTCAAAGTAGCTGGTATCATCTTGAGGGGGAAAAAAACACATTGAGGATGGTGACAGGTGGACTACCAATTTGACCTTCGACCCCCTTAAAGACAAGACTGGCTAGATTTTACTAACCCAGGACATAACACAATTGCCATCAGTCCCAAACCTGGACATGAGGATTTGGAAAAACCAGGGATGGAAAACTCTATCTTTTAGGTGGACTTCTACTCTCTTACGTTCCTTCTAGGAGTGGAATAATACAGGTCTAGGAGACCAATGGTCATTAGTAAATCAGGATGTGAAGAAGACTGGCTAGACAAAGGCCTTCAGGAATAACAATTTTATGCATGTTCTGCCAAGGACAAGGTATCTGTGACATATCCTCAAATTACCTGGCTTGCTTATACTAATGGCTTGGCGAAATGTACTTTCTCTTGACTCATGGGAAAGTCAAATGCCCACTCTACTTACAATAGCCTCTGCTCTCTTCCAGGTAACTGTCTATAATGGAGAAGAGGGGAGAACTCATATTGACCTTGCCTCGATGTTAACAAAGGTCAAATGGGCTCAGTTCTGGTTCCAGTCATAGTAGGAACAGGCAGGAATAGTTAGTGCAACAGCCATAGGCACCTCAGGTTGATTGTTGGGAACCAAAACTTGAGGCAACTCAGTACTCACTCAGATAGTCTTAGACCAAGACTATTTGGGGAATTGTATTTTGAGACTGGAGAGCCAAATTGACTCCTGCACAGAGGTAGTCCTACAGAACTGAAGGAGACTAGACCTCTGTTTTATGAAACAAGGAGGACTTTGATTGGCCTTAGAAGAAACTTGTTGTTTCCACACCAACCAATCAGTGGTAACCGGGAAAAACATCAAAGAAAAGAAGCACACATCAGATAGTTGGCATCCGTCTCCATTTCCCTGGTCCTCGTGACTGACCCCCTTACTGTCTGCATTAGCTGGACTGTCGACTCTTATTCTGATCAGTCTAATGATGGGATGCTAATTTTTTAACTGCATAGCCACCTACTTCAAACAGAAAATAAACTCAGTTAAACTGCTGGTCCTTAGGATAACTATTCCCCCTAAAAGAGGATGAGTCAATGATTTGATTCATGTTTCTAAAACCAGTGGGGAAAGTGACAGGGCAAGAAAGTGGAACAGTTTCTCCATCTTGTATTCCTGCTTATGCTATTTTAGGCTTTGACTAGAATTTGATCTTCTTAAAGAGAAGCCCAGTGGGAAATTATCCAACTCTATTTTAGGAGCCTGGGGTTAAGATCCTCAGCTAACTTATCATGGCTTCTGTAAACTGCCTTTTCATGGAGAAAACATGCAACCCATTTCACCCCACAGATGCCAAGACATGGATTTTAGCTTCCAAAATTCCATGCTCTGGATTTTTGGTGTTACACTTAGGTCCCCAAATACCTAGGGTAGCCCCAGGTTGCTGGAATAAAGACTTTCAACTGGTTGTAAACTGTGTCCGAGTGCTTATCTCTGATGTGCTCCCTGTAACATCCTTGTTTCCTAATTTAGAAGATCTTTTAAAAAGAGGAAAATAATGCAGAATTCAAAACGTGATAAACAGGTAAAAATCACATCACACCTAACCTAATTATCTATAGCACAAAAATTCACACTGGTTAAAGAAAGGGTGTCAGTGTGACATGCACCAAGCAAACTGTGCCCTGGCAAAGGGGATCCAGGGCTCTTCCAGTCAAGCTCCACCCATCACTCTTGACTTGTGGGAACTATTTCAATTTCTCTTAAAGGTGGTTTCCAAGGTTCGGAAGTGGGTATCTAAAATCCATTTCATCAGCCATACACAGCTGATGAACTATCTACTAGTTAAAGTAATATAAAATGATGCTGTCCTTCTAAATTTCTGTAAACGTGGGAGAAATAGCTGGTGTGTAGGAAAACCCTGAAGCTTCGTGGATCATTGATAATGCATCCTAAAGCAAGGTGTTCTAGGTGAGCAAATATCAAATCCATTTTTTCTTTCTTTTATATTTCCTCTCTTTACTCTGGATAAAGAATGCAGGCCTCCCTTTTCCCCACCTAGTCCTTGTTTGCAATCCCACCAGCAATGGTTTCCTGGATGATCCTGAAGACTGTTCTAGCTGAAGGGTGAAACAGAGCTAAATCGGAGGCACATAAAGACAAAGGAGCACCTTCCTGCTGTAACCTGAAATTTTTCAAAATGTAAACTGGAACAGGAAAGAATATTTTTTAATAAGATCTAATTATAAATATATCATGTGACATGATTTAATTTATTAGAAAACTCATTTTATTCAATATTTTTTAATGTGGAAGCAAAACCTCCAATATGCTGCCATAATACAATAAATATAATTTTCCAAGCTGGAAACCATAGCAACAGTTTTTAATAATAGAATATGATTGGCTGCATATGAAAAATAAAACTACATTCTAAATAATTAAACTGTTTCTCAATATAAAATAATAATATCTCAAGCTTTTTCATGTTTTTATGTGTACGGTGTGATACACTGTTTCAGTCTGTAGGGAAACATATAATTATAAGACCATCTTTTCATAGCCTACATTCTTTTTGTCACTAATCCATGAATTAAAATAATAATTCAAAGAAAATAACCTTTCTAGAAAAAAATCTGAAAATTAAGTCTTTTGGAATGAATTCTCTTTATGTCAGCCTATGCGGCTCAATATATTTTCTTTGTTTTTGTTAATGGAGGAATAGTTTCAAAATATTTTTAAAGGCATTCATTTTGAGAACACTGTTTTAAAGCAGATATATGTCAGTGTTCCCTGACCTATGTGCATTCATATACACCAGGAGGGCAAACAGATGGACACCGTCTTGCCATTGATACGATGTATGCATGTGCAGAGGAATCTGATAAGAGCATTGTGATTCAAGCCTCCAGATGTCTGGCTACCCAGTGGGCATTTGGCACCGCTCTAATGGAACATCTGCGCAGCTGGAATCCCTCTCTACTATCCTGAATCTTTGCAGAACTTTCCAAATGCTTGATAGAATCAGACTACCAAATTCCAAGACAGACTTCAAACACACACGTTCCCTAACCACTCTGCCCAACTGCCTTGTGGAAGAAGGTTAAGAACTCCATGAATAGGTACTGGGCACCAGTAAACATTTGAATATTCATGCACGTGAAAGGTTTGGGAAGTGGCATTCACACATATGGTCCTCTGAGTGCAAAAGGCTTTCTTATACCCAAATATAGCATAAGCACCAGAACGAGCAAATTGTGTTTTACTTTCCTCAAGTCAACAGGATGGTACTTGCTCTGCCAAATTTGAATAGCTTCAGTTCATTACTTGGTGGCAAAGTTAGAAATGGCAGCCATGAGCTTGCCCTGGAATTCTCAAGCCTACATGAAGGGAGTCAATCAGAACCATACACCTGTCTTCCATGACTTGGCTATGACATCTTTGCGATGCTGTTGGAATGTGCTTCTCATATTCATGTCTTCTGTAAATAAATTTTTATGTGGAGTAGAAGCATGCGTTCACATACATCTCAGTGTGTTGTGATCTGCTTGTATTTCTGCCTGGCTTCCGTCACATTTCAGAGCATTTAACTTTCATTAGGGCATGAAACCACTCAGCTAACCTAATCTTCTGCCAATATTACAAGAGCCTTTTATGTATAAAATAAACATTTAGTTTGTGGAGAGTTCTTTTTAATATTTCCAGTCATCCAGATCTCTTTCCAGATTGTGTTTTTATCACAAAATGGTTGCATAAGAGCTCTTTCCAGGCAATTACAGAACACTCTCCTTTTGTGTAACTTATTTCACAACTCCCCCGAACTCTGCTTTATCACATAGAGAGTAGCATGATAAAAGAAAAAGAAGCTATCAAAAGTTGACTTATGCTCACTATAAAAGTAGCCAATGTCCCAACCTACTCTGCCATGGAACTATCTGATGTCAAGAACTGAATCCACTCAAAACTTATATGTATATGTATGTGAGACAAGTTAAGAGAAGAGATGGTGATTTAAAATCTATACTATCCTGCTCACTTCCACTTTAATTATAAAAAATAGAAAAAAAACAATCATTTCTGTTCACTTTGAATTTTAACCAGAAAAAGTCCAAAGCTCATACAATGAAATTCAAAGACGACTACAATCTTAGCCCTACATTGTAGTATTTATTTACAATTAACTCCATCTCAGAGCTTTCACAATTTTTATTGAATATTAACATTTAAATCAAAATATCAATTGAAACTAATTAAATTAACATTTAAATCTCTTTACAGCAAGTGGAGACTATCAAAGAAAACAGTAACTTGAAACAATGCTGAGAAAAACAGATTGTGGGTAAACTAACTCCAATGAAAACATCTACATCACAGTTCTTGTGTATGTAACTCAGGCAACATCATGGAAGATGGAGCAGAAAGACTGTAAGAGACATATTCTAGGAAGTTCAACTGATCACAGAAGAGGGGGCAAGGAGACTGTAAGAGACAGAGACTAAAAAGTTCAGCATGAAAAAGTCTGTCCTAGAAATGGTGACAAAACCAAAATTGGAACAAGGGTGATATCAGTAATCACATTAATATGGAAGGGGAAATTTTTCACAGGGCCCAACCTCTATACACACACACACACACACACACACACACACACACACACACACAAAATAACAAAACCTATAAGCAACTAATGAGAGATGGAGAGGTAGCCTCTCTTAGAAAAGAGCCCCCTTACTAGTTGTACAGCAGAGTTGTCAGCACTGAAACTATATCCACACAAACAACAAAATATAGCAAAATATAGTAGGTTCTATTTACAAGTTCATATACACACACACACACACACACACACACACACACCAATAATAATCAAAAAAAAAAAACTTTAGGGTGGAGGCAGAGCAGAACTTGGAGGAAAGGTATCTTAGAGGAAAGGAAAGGAAAATTGGTATCTTTCTACTTCAATTAAAAACATTTAAAAACAAATTACTGTCAATAATTCAATTTCATCGTGTCTCTTAAGTCTATTTAAAAAGTCTATTTAAACAGTCATATTGTTACACATGTCATTTAATATGCAATTACAAAGTTGAAAATACCAAGGAAATACTTTTAATTTATCTTTCTATGTGAATTACTGATGAATATCATGTTTGTTTTACAAATATTGGCACACTTTCACTGAAAGTATAAAATCATAAAGCATGTATGCATTGCCTATTTTTACGTCAAAGTAGGAAAATGTATTGCAGTTGCTTAAAGTCACTAAAGCAACTGAGTTGTTCATAAGACCATAGTATTTCACATATATTCATAAGTTTTCACAGTATTCAAAAAGCGCATATATGTTGTAAAATGTGCAAGATAAAAAATAAAATTTATGCTTCTCTAGATGTGTGAATTATAAGTTATCAGCATGAATGTTGATTTAAAGAAACTGTGGATATAATGCATTGTTGATTGCCTTGGCAGGTTACTTAGTCTAGGGTTAGTAACCCGCCTGGCAGTTCATTTATTCCAGGGTCACGGAGAGGAACTATCTGGAAGATAAATGGGCTAGGAAAGAGGAAGGAGGCTAAGCGAGGGGGTTCTTGTCAAAGCCTCTGTTTATTAGAGATGGGGTACAGCTTTATATAGGGTAAGGAGTTGGGGGATGGGCACAGGGGCCTGGGCTCTTGCCACGTGGTTCATATTGGTCACGTGATCCGTGTTGGTCACGTAGGCAGGAGGTTATCTTCGGTCAGGTCACTGTAGGCCAAAAAGTCATGAGTTGCCACACCTAGTTCCTTAGATAGTTTGGGCCAAGAAGTCACGAGTTGACACACCTAGTTCCCTAGATAGTTTGGAATGTGGGGTGGGTTCCGCTAACAGATAGCTCTCCATTAACAGCCAATTTGGGTGTGGAGTAGGCTCTGTCAATAGAATGATTCCTAAGACAATTAGGGGTGTGGGGTTCTCTGCAGACTCCCCAGGGTGATGGTTCCTGCAATGATTTTAGGAAGAAATTGGCTCCTAACAATGCATGTTTTGTTTCCTTTTAAGAGGGAATACTAACATGAATACATTTAATTAATCTTTTCTTTTATATCTTGAAATCTTTTGTAGGAGAAGTTATTCTCAGAAACTATACTTTAAAACAGTACACAAGTGGAAAGTCTTGAAATACTTTGAGGTGTAAAATCTGTACCCTGATGAGTAAATTTTGTAACCTGAAGCGATTCTCCTATATTCTCATTTATTATAGCTAAAATGATTAGTCCAGGGCCATGGCACTATTACCTGCTTCTTCAGATTTATTGAAAATTAGTAATTCCTTTTATAGCCATGGGATTTCATAGATTACACTGTTATAGAGCAGAAAATTGATGGATTTATGAGCTACTGAAACCAGTTGTCCCAACTAATACAGCAATGGAAAATTTTAGTTAGAGGTCTATACTCCTGAAGCAGTTAACCTTAGGATAAAGAAACATTTTTAAAATAGAATGTGAGAAATCCACAAATAGTCACTGCTTCAAGTAGGAAGGTAGAAAGGGAGAAGGAAGGAGGGGCAGAGTGGGGAAAGGACAAATCAGGGTGTCAAAAAAAGAAGGGCAGGCATCCTAGAAGCCACGGACTTGGAAATTCCTAAAGATGACATTTGATTAAATGAAGTTGGTGAGGAGAGTTTCTCAAAGGAATGTAGGACAGCCTGGCTTGATATACAAAATTAAAGAATAATTAAAGGACAAATGCTTCTCTTCTTTCCTTTAGATAGTATGGTTGGAGACATGGAGATAATTGGTAGAGTGTAAACACAAGAAAATAAACAATTGCATTTCACTTGTGCCTAACTTGTTAATCTGATGCTGAAATACCTATGGAAAAGTACGGATTAATAGTTTTAAACATTTCTGACCACTGTTATAAAAACACATTACAAATATAAAATTAAAGTATGATGCCTCTAGCTTCCACAGATGCACTATCCATGAAGTTAAACTGGAGTTTCAGACAAGATTTATTCAGTACTTCAAGCCCTTTCAAAATTCTCTGAAAATTGATACAGAAGGCTGACAAATGACAGCATGTAGCAAAAATTAGGAATGGAATCTCTATTCCATAAATACTTTTTTGAAGCAAAGTCCACATAATTTCTTTTCTTTCTTCATTAAAATTCACAACATGACAGCCAATTTCTGTTTTCTTAGCCACAGAGGAAAATTGTTTGTTGAGGTCCTTACGTGTGCGTGCATTGCCTTTTCCTCCATCTAAATACCAAGTGACAGGCTCATGTTGAGCAATTTTAAACGAGGTCTTCGATTTGCAGCAGACATGTTGAAATGTGTGATAAATGAAATAGATATTTAATGGCACCTAATGTGCAGTGAAACAGCATAATAGAGGTGGTTTTTCTTAGAAAGGGCTTGCAAGCATTATGCCACAAGAGCTGAGCAGCTGATGCTTAGCATAATTCCATAAGATATTCGGCACCAGAAGATTTCATAACAAAAAGATCAAGAAAATAATACATTCACTTGAGAATGTGAAAATTACCTTGGAATTTACTTTGCTATTTGTGCTGCATTTTTTGAGCATGAAAAACGTGTTTTTGAGCTTGATTTCATTATTCTTTATGTTTATTGAAGATTTATATATTTTGAAAGAACAAACACATGTATATTTCTAAGTGAGAATAATTCTGAATTTTATAGGTCATACTCAATTACTGTAACTAAACATCAGGATATTAGTTCATTTATGATTGAACATTATATCTGCATAGCCCCATTTCAAAGTATTGTTCATTGTATATACCTTGATAAAACTTCCTTCTCTTCTTTTGAAAATACATGGAGAGTATAAAAATAATCAATATAGCAAAAACTATTAGTGACTATATTAATCACCAGTAGCCATGGTTACCATCTTGGTATGTTTCTTTGCAGTCCTTTTATTTATACACCTATAATCTGACAAGTAGAATTTTAAGATCTGTTTCAAACCCTAACATGGGTTTATAGTAACTTTTATTCCCTTAATTAGGTGGAAGCCTCATTTGATGTGCCCATCGTCTTTCAGAGAAGAAAATATAAATGAAAGAGCAGAAAGGAAGGACGTCCTTGCCCCATAGAAAAGGACAGTTACATGTGTGCTTAGAAACACAATAAGGAGTCTCAAAAGAGGCAGAATGCATACCCAGAGAGTTAAATACAAAGAAATACATATTGAGCATAAGTAATTCAATAGAAGAAAATGTTCAAATCTTCAAAAAGTGGTTAGAAATTGATAAATTCGTTGAGAGGAAGATCCACAGTGGAGTAAATTAGGGGAGAAAGACCTGAGAATAAACAAATTAATCCTGCAGAGAATTAAAGAAAGGAAAGATTTTCCTCTATTTCTTTTTCCTTTCTCTTTTCTCTTCTTTTAAACAAAGCATGGAGGACAAAAAAAAAAAGTTGTATGTGGCCATGGATCCAGGGTGGAGAGGCAATCACATTCTGCTTTGCAGCCCTTCCCAAGCCTTCTTCAGGCAGCCTCCTGCAACCTAAATCCACCAGAACTTTAACACAGAACATCAGAAAACAATTCAGTGCTACAAGTAAATTTCTTGTGAAGACCGTTGGATGCAGTGAGGTCCAAGTCCAGATGCTGCAGAACAAAGAGGAATAAACAGGCAAGCTGGGAACAATGTAGAGCCATTCTCAAGCACCATGGGGCCATGAGGGCAGAGCCACACCAGCTAAAATCAAGTGCAACTCAATACTTGAGGGACAGATGGGGTGACTGAGTGTGTCTTCTTTTATATTAATTCACACCCCACTTTCATAAAAGAGATCTCTCATATTATCCTTTTGGCAAATGATCTTAATTTGCTTTATAATAATAGCTTTTGTAGCCAGCTTTTGCTGTTTCTTTATAGGACTGTTTTGTTTATTTACTTTGTTTTTGTTATTTAAAAAAACTATCAAACAAACTTACATTCACATTAAGTAAGTCAGAGAGTTCGATTGCCTCATGTTGTTGAAAAATTACAAATTATGATATTTTTTGTTGACTCTCTTTGAATAACTATCCCCTTCTGTGGAGATTCATGTGGTTTGTTACGCTGAAGTCAGTCATCCTACAGGATTTGGTTGTTCTGATATTTACTTTGCTAACATTTAAAATATTGCAGACTATGACGTACTTACAGCTTTTTATGTCTTCTCAGCTTTCCTGGGTGTTACAAGATTAAATTTAAAGAAGTAGAAAGAACTGATAATTTGAGTTATTAATTAGAAATCATTAATTAGAATTAAGAGACACCCATGTGATGGCTAGTCTTGCTTGTCAACTTGAATACATTTGGAATTAACAAAAGTCTAAATAACTATGCACACCTGAGAAAGATTTTTTCTCTTTAAACATAAATTTTTAAATGATTTTTTTCGAATTTCATATCATGTACCCAAATCCCACCCATTTTCCAGTTCCTTTGTATCATCAAACTTGTAGCATCTCCCAAAAAAAGAACTTAAAAAATAAACCATAAAAATAAGATAAAAATGCAAATAAAATGTTAATAAAAAATAAACAAAACAAAACAAACAAAAATGTCCCCTTTAGTCTTCTCTCTTTTCTACCTCTCCCATCACCTCGTCATTTGTGGCATTGGGATCTGTGGTATGTCTTTTGTCCAAACAGCTTTCATTGCAAATGTTCATGTGTAATGTGTCCTTGGTCAGGTTCCATGCCTCTGGCCTCCAGCATACCAATGAATACTATATTCTTCACAAAATCTCCTCTTGTGATTCACAAAATCTCCAGTTGTTGTCTTAAGTCATGGAGGGCCTGTGGCTATGTTTCTATAGAACTAGCCCCTTCACGATCTCTAGCAGGTCATAGATGGGGCAGATATTGGGGAGTGCTGATTCAACACCCTGGATATGCATCTGGCTAGTAGCTGGGTTGTTATGACCGGGCCACTGGATCCACTCCTGTCAGGTAAAGGGGAGTACCAGTTCTCTATGGGACTAGTTTTCCCCAAGTGAGGAAGGGGCTCCCTTACTAGGTGAGCGGCCAGCTCCCTTCTGTCAGGGTCATCCAGGTTTGTTATCTCAGGACTGCAGGGGGCGAGGTCATCTATCTGGCAAGGGATCAGTCGGTCTCCTGGGACCAGCTCAGCATGGCCCTCATACTTCAACACATGCTTCAACATGTGGTTAAACACATGGTTTACATGGGCCCCTGTGGTAACAAAGGCAACAAGCATCAACACAGACTTCAACTAAGCAGGACCACAAATCCAGACATGCCAGCAGCAGCAAGTTGGACCCAGATATCACCAAGACCCTGGGTGGCAGTACAGGCTGCCAGATTGACATGGGTCTAGCAACAGCATGGCCCCTAGACACCAACATGGCCCCAAGTGGCAGCCCAGACGCTGAGCAGTTGCTTGGTCTTCTATGGTAAAAACAAGAGCCACAGACCTCAACACAGACCCTGGCTTTTGTGGGATCCAGGACCCAGACATTGACCCCTCCACAGCTCAGACACTTTTAATCCAGAGTATTGAGGTTGGAAAGATCCACCTTTAATCTGGCCACACCTTCTGCTGGAAGCCTATATAAAGGTCTTGGAAGAAGGAAGCTCTTTTTCTATTTCTGTTTTCTCTCACTCTCATTAGTAAACCCATCCCTTCACTGGCCTTAGCCTACTTCTTCAGGATTCTAGAATGTACTGAATACCAAGTAAAACATCTAGTCCCATGGATTGAAGAATTATTAGATTCTCAGGCCTTCTGTTTGTAGGCAGACATTGCTGGATTACCTGAACCACAGCCAATACTATATGTAGAGAAAGAGATTCATTCCAAAAATTCTCTCCCCCTGGAGAACCAAACTAACACAATTAATTACTTTTCTTTTATACAAATGACTTTTTAATATCCTGCTAAGAGAAAAGGTGTTTCAAAAGGAAACTAAAATATGTAAAGATGGTTTAGTGGTAAAGATAGTAAGCAAGACATAGTGCAATCCCATCAATGCCTAGATGGTTGACAGGCTCTGAATGAGTGTGCCCTAACCATTCGTAAGTTAAAGCAATCAATAGCAGAATTGGTGCATGGGACACTTGGAAATTAGTTTAGTGGGACACTCTACTTCAAAAACAGATAAGTAAAGAGCAATAAAAGAAGAGTTCAGAAATGATGATCATATTGTCAATCTGTCAGCTTCTGGAATCATCTAGAAGAAACTCTCAAAGAGGGATTGTCTACAACAGGTTAGCTTACAGGCATGCTGTTGGAGTGTCATCTTACTTAAGTTACAAGAGGAGGAAGGCCCACCTTAATTGTGGGTAACACCATTCCCTGGTTTTGCATGCCATCTATACAAGTGTAGAGAGGGACATACATAGAAATGCATGCATTACCTTCTAGATGCTTCAGGTCCCTACCCTGGATTCCATGTAATGACGGGCTATCACCTGGAATTATAACCCAAATAAATCTTTCTCCTTATAGTTGTTTTTGTCAGGATATTTTATCACAGAAATAAAAATCAAACTAAAACACTTAACTTTGACCTTAGCCTCTACATGTGAACACTTAAACACAACCACAGACGCACTTGCCATTGTGGCTACTGGGATTAAAGGTGTGTGTCATTATGGCTAATGGGATTAAAGGTGTGTGTTACTATAATCCATTCTGTAAGGCTGACCAGAGGGACTGTTTTACTCTCAGATCTTCAGGCAGTCTTTACTTACTAAATACATTTGAAATGCCACTACATGTTCTCAAAGGAACAACATTGCTCTCTGTATTATAACTAAATGCACTAGAATTATTACAAGTAGAATACAGTTAGAAAATTGAATTCCTCGCTCAGAAACATTGGCTCTTCTAACATTTCTGTCCCAATCTCATGAATCATTTTGTTGCAGCCACTAGGGGCTTCTTGCCATATAGATTTGGCTACTTTAAAACTGAACCAGCCCTGGAGAGAAATTCACATCTACTCCAGCCCATGTTATTGTGAACGAGTAATTTAGGAGAAAGCTGGAAGGACAGGAGAGGCTCTGTGAAACCAAATGGTTCAACTCTCCTTGGGACCCGTTTTCAGTGATTCAATACTGATCTAGTATGACTAATCCTAATCACGGCTTTGCACAGTTCCATGTGCGAACTTCTCTGACTTATTCCTCTCTCAGAAAAGGAAAGGCTGGCTTTTCTAAAGATACACACACACACACACACACACACACACACACACACACACACACTATACACACATGTACACATGCATATCAAATAGTATTTTCTATCTCAGTATAACTTTTTTAGCAATTTATATAGCACTTCACAGACAATTCACATGGTTAAGAGATTAGTCTTTTCCTTTAATCAGTGTTTAAGGACTACTGATATGCAATAGTCAAAATAAATAATGGCACAAGACTAATATGTGTGTGTGTGTGTGTGTGTGTGTGTGTGTGTGTGTGTTGGTTAGGAAAAAACGTTGCCTTAAATAAATGTATAATATTTACTTCTTCATTTTGTTTATTACTGAGAATATCTTTTCTTCATTTATAATTCTTAATAGTTCCCTAACAGATTAAGCTCAGGAGTTGGGAATGTTTCAAAGATAATTGTTCTTTTGAATTTCAGTGTACATATTAGCACCAAAATACTTGTTGGGAAAAATTCAGCTCCCAGTAACTTAGTTCTTGACATAGTTCCCCTCTGGGCTGAACATGTCCGATGAAACATTTTCTGTCCAAAATTTAGATACATTTTTAGCCTCCAAACATCTTATATTTAAATATCAAAAATTTAAATATTGGTAGACATGGTGACATGCACTTATAGGAGTTGAGGGAGGAAGATTGTCAGGAGTTTGAGGTCAGCCTTGGATACAGAAATTACTGGAAATATAAGACCATATATCAAAAATAAAGTGAAAGAATCCTAATAAGAAACCATAAAGTAAGATCTAGTACAAGGAGAAAAAAGCTAGGAAGGCTAATATGAGATGCCCAAGGGGAACCATGACCTGGAATCAGAAAGGAGCCCAGACCTAGTGATTTGCCAGAGACACTTGAGCTGGTCCAGGAGCTTTTTATTCAGTTCCCAAGGATTCTCTGAGCCCAAGACTGAACAACTAGCTGCTTATCCATGGTGGGATCAATAATATCTTGAAATCACTCGGTGTTTTACACCAGCTGGTTGGTGATGGCTAATAATTTATAATCAGTTTTCAATTTGATGAGTTCTTAGAATCAACTGGGAGATGATAAATATTGCTATTTTTCCCCAAAAAATTAACAAACTTTTAGAAACAGGTAGGACACAAGAACATAAATCAACACACACTAAACCCAGTGTTGCTCTCTGTGGCCTAGCAGGAAACACTATTTTAGGACCTCCTGCATATTGATGAAGCTTGAATAGGTGCTATTTATTAGTAGTGGTGTTCCATTTTGGCAGTAAATGTGGCCTACAAAACTTTGGTAAGTTTACCTTTGAGTACAAATGCATCATGAAATAGGGACCATAACATGGGGTAGACTAACTGGTTTGCTTGTTTACAGTCTATACTCTGTGAATGTATGTGCATGCATGGTCTATACCTGTGAATGGTGGCCCAGCAGCCAGGTAAGACTCAGTCTCACCACATGAGTATTTCAATAATGCCTATTTAAGTATCAAAGACATATGAGAAATACAAATTTGGATATTTATATATATATATATATAAATATATATTTATATAAATTTGGATATTTTATAGTTATATAAAAATAAGTATTGTAAAGTCACTTAAATTCTACTAAACCTAGAACCAATGCGGTGTCTTCTATGATAAATAAGATGTGTCTTCTGACATTCAGAAGGTGTGAATCAACAGACTGTTCAAAACTGTACAAATTAGAGTAGTGGTTGTACCAATCAAAATCCCAAAAAGAAATGAATGGCATACCTACATTACACTAAAGGAAAGGTAGGTTCTTTACAAAGACAAGTGTTGTGGGATATTAGTTTAAGATGTATAACATTTGTTTATGCTGTGGAATATTTGTTCAGTGATGCAAACATATGTTGTATTTTTTATGTGACTCTATAAAGCTGTGTTACTTTGCTTATCTAAAACCCCTGACTGGTCTAATGAAGAGTTTAATGGCCAATAGCTAGGCAGGAAACAATAAATAAAGGAGAAATCTAGACTCGAGAAGAAGAGGGAGGAGCGTAAAAAGAAGAAAGAGGAAGATGTTAGGGCCAGGTATCTGACCATACAGCCAGTCACAAAGTAAGAAGGAAAGGAAGATATATAGAACAAAGAAAGTTTAAAAAACAAAAACAAAAACAACAACAACAAAAAAAAACAGAGGCAAAAAGTAGACAAGATTATCTAAGTTAAGGATAGCTGGCTAGAAATAAGTCAAGCTAAGGCCAGGCAGTCATAAGGAAGAATAAGTCTCTGTGTATTTATATCAGAGCTGGGTGGTAGACCCCCAAAGAGAAAAAAAAGAAAAAATAAAGAAAATATCCCTATATTTTGGCATACCAACATGAGATATGAATTACAATGTAGGGCCTGAAAAAGCTGAAAAATAAAAATTTATAAAAAAAAAAGACACAGATCCTTTAAGAAGCACTGCTGCTCAGCCTGAAGAACTAAATCGAAACAGCAAACTAAGTAAAGATACTTATGGCAGTGTAGGCAGCAGCTTCCTACAGCTAGGGGTTGAATGAAGTTCTTGGTCACCTACCTCCAACTAGGCCTGAGAGCTTTAGGGCTTGGCTTTCTTTTTTTTTTTTTT
>NW_004949120.1:2200325-2218930 GCF_000317375.1 Microtus ochrogaster
AAGAAATCAAGAAAGAAATTAAAGTCTTCCTTGAATTTAATGAAAATAAAGAGACAATATACTCAAACCTATGGGACACGATGAAAGCAGTGCTAAGGGCTTGGCTTTCTTAAACCCAAGATAAGGGCAGAACCAGCCACTAGAGCTGCTGCAGAGGTCCTAGCTGTGCTGCTTAGCAGATTAAAGGCTCATGTGGTCAGAAAGGACTAGAGATACACAGTAAAAAAAGGTCCATACAGGAAAAAAAAAAAACCTCTAAACAGGTTACGGTGTGTTTAACAATGTTCATGAGCTTAACAAAGAAAAGAGAAAGGACATAGGCAATAATACAAAAAAGTAAGTAGTTTAAAATAGTAAAGTATTTAAAGATAGAAATAAAATAATATAAAACAAAAGAATAAGCCACATAAAGATGAGACATACTCAGGAAGGTAGGATCCTGTATGCTGCTGTATTGTCCTTGAATTTTTTGACTTCTGATAGGCAAATGGCAGTCGCTAAGAGATACTGGATTAATAGAAGGACTGCTGAAATAAATAATCCTATATTCACTAAGGCCAGCTGGACTGGGACTGATGGAGCATATAATCAAACCAGACTCTCTGAACGTGGCTGATAATGAGGGCTGACTGAGAAGCCAAGGACAATGGCACTGGGTTTTGATCCTACTGCATGTACTGGCTTTGTGGGAGCCTAGTCTTGTTTGGATGCTCACTTTCCTAGACCTGGATGAAGCGGGGAGGACCTTGGACTTCACACAGGGCAGGGAACCCTTACTGCTCTTTGGACTGGAGAGGGAGGGGGAGAGGAAGTGGGGAAACGGGGGAGAGAAATGGGAGGTGGGGAGGAGGTGGAAATTTTTAATAATAATAAAGTTAAAAAAAAATAATCCTATATATTTTAGGAATCCCTTATTTTTAAAATGGATGTCAAGAAATGTATTTGTCAAATGGAAATCAAAAATGCTTTGGAAAAGGGGTTTTGTTTTTGTTTACACAAGAAACAAGAGGCTATGGATATGTTCCAGGCTAGTATTGATTAGGTTTAATCAGGGAGACCTCTTCAATATTGGCAGGTTTTATATATATACCAACATAGTTTACAGCTGCTCTTCCCAGGACTTTGTCATTATCTAAATTTTCTCAAGGACCCCTAAAGATGCTTTTGCACACAGACAATGGGAAGCAGTCTAGAGAAGACAATGTGCCCACATTCCCAAGAAATGGGATTGGTGGTTGTTGGTTATTTGGTGGGTTGTGGATGTTTGTTATCATTTATGGAAATATAGGAATATAGGATAAAAATATATTAATCTCGAATATTTTGCATTGGTATGGATTTTTTTATACTGATAAAATTTAAAGTTAATTTTGTTGCACTGTATAAATGTCCCTACTCTTGTTTGGGGTATTGGGCTTATGCAGCCCATTTTAAAATGCAATGTATAATTAAGAAATGAGGTTAGTAGTTAATCTATAATAATCAAACTCATATTCACATTGAGTATATTTTCAAGGTAAAACAGGTGTATTTTAGACAGATGATTTACAAGTACTTCAATGACCTATAGAAAATCACTTAAGATATTTAATAACCTAAGGTTTTTCATGACAATGAGACACATGTGCTCTTGGCAGTGCCAATTTACTTCATAAACAGATAATGGGCATCAAAAAATTTCCATATGGAGGTTGCTGACAAAAGTGGCAAGGCTAGACATTTGAACAAGAAACTGCTTTTGCCTTGACCGGTGACGGTATACAGACTGGACCAGCAGGACCCAGGAAAAAGATCATTGAACTTTGCAAGGCAAGACAGGACAGTCCTTCAAAAGTCCTTCTTCACAGAAGAGTCTGCCAAATATTTTTCAGGGCACAGATAAAAGCAACTAATAAACTTGGCCAATGTAAGATATGACAGTCCTTCAAGTTTCCTGCCTCATTGAAAACTCTGCCAGATAGTCTAGGCCTGTAGGACAAAGATGAATGTGTCAACGTTGCAGAGGAATTTTGGGTGACTGTCCAGGCATTCAAATGTCTCTGTTGTTACATAACACTACATCCTTCTGCGATCTTTGATGGAGTTAGAATATAGTTTTCTTTAGTTATGATAGAAAGTAAATTAGTATAAAAGTTTGGAATCACAAAGATTGGATAGACAATGGAGTATGATCTCTGAATTTACTAAATATAAATGAACTGAATATTATAAAGATAATTCTTGATAACTGTTTTTGTTGTATATAGTTTTACTATGTTAATGTTAAAACTTTTCATTTTTATTCACACAAAATGGGGAAAATGCTATGGAATATTAGTTTAAGATGTGTTACATTTGTTTATGCTTTGGCATATTTGTTTAATGATGTAAACATATGTTGCATTCTTTTACATCTTACTTGTTTAACTCTGTGAAGCTGTGTTACTTTGCTTGTCTAAAACATCTGATTGGTCTGATAAAGAGTTGTTTGACCAATAGCTAGGCAGGAAAGATAAACAGGCAGGACTGTCAGGCAGAAAGAATAAATAGGAGGAGAAATCTAGGCTTGATAAAGAGAGGAGGGAGGGAGGGAGGGAGGAATGAGAAAAGGAGGAGATAAAGTTGTTAAAAGCAGTTACAGAGTCACATGACCAGCCACAGAGTAAGAAGGGAGGAAAGAGATATAGAATAAAGAAAGGTATAAGCCCAGAGGCAAAATGTAGTTAAAGAGAAACGGGATTATTTAAATTAGAAAAGCTGGTTAGAATCAAGCCAGGCTAAGGCCAGACATTCATAAGTAAGGATAGTCTTGGTGTATTTATTTGGGAGCTGGATGGCAGACCCCCAAAGAGTAAAAAACAAATCAAAGCAAAAAAACAAAAAACAAAAAACAAAAAAAAAAAAAAAACAAAACTACAGTTATAACTTTGAAAATAACTGGACAAGATAATGTAGTGACCTAAGAAGAAGAGTTATGAAATATATAACTACTCCAGCTAAAAAGCAGAAGGAAGGAATTTTTACGAGAACCAGAAGAAAGGCATGGAGCACAGTCAAACAGGAAGAATTATGTTAGCCTAATTATCTTAGCCCAAAGGACACTGGAAAGGAAGGGTCATACCTAAATATAATAAAAGCTATATACAGCAAGCCGACAGTTAACATCAAATTAAATGGAGAGAAACTCAAAGCCATCCCACTAAACTCAGGAACACGACAAGGCTGTCCACTCTCTCCATACCTCTTCAATATAGTGCTTGAAGTTCTAGCAATAGCAATAAGACAACATAAGGGGATCAAAGGGATTCGAATTGGAAAAGAAGAAGTGAAACTTTCGTTATTTGCAGATGATATGATAGTATACATAAGCGACCCCCAAAACTCCACCAAAGAACTTTTACAGCTGATAAACACCTTTAGTAATGTGGCAGGATACAAGATCAACTCCAAAAAATCAGTCGCCCTCTTATACACAAAAGATATAGAAGCAGAGAGGGAAATCAGAGAAGCTTCACCTTTCACGATAGCCACAAACAGCATAAAATATCTTGGGGTAACTCTAACCAAGGAAGTGAAAGATCTATTTGACAAGAACTTTAAGACATTGAAGAAAGAAATTGAGGAGTATACCAGAAAATGGAAGGACCTCCCTTGCTCTTGGATTGGGAGGATCAACATAGTAAAAATGGCAATCCTACCAAAGGCAATTTATAGATTCAATGCAATCCCCATCAAGGTCCCATTAAAATTCTTCACAAACCTTGAGAGGACAATAATCAACTTTATATGGAAAAACAAAAAACCCAGGATAGCCAAAACTATCCTATACAATAAAGGATTGTCTGGAGGCATTACCATCCCTGACTTCAAACTCTATTACAGAGCTACTGTGATGAAAACAGTGTGGTACTGGCATAAAAACAGAGAAGTCGACCAATGGAATCGTATAGAAGACCCGAATTTTAACCCACAAACCTATGAACACCTCATCTTTGATAAAGGAGCCAAAAGTATAAAATGGAAGAAAGAAAGCATCTTCAACAAATGGTGCTGGCATAACTGGATGTCAACCTGTAGAAGAATGAAAATAGACCCATATCTATCACCATGCACAAAACTCAAGTCCAAATGGATTAAAGACCTCACTATCAGTCAGAACACATTGAACCTAATAGAAGAGAAAGTGGGAAATACCCTACAACAGATGGGCACAGGAGATCGCTTCCTATGAGAAAGTCACTATAGGAATAGAGGCTAGGTCAGTCTCTCCAGGCAGGGAACAAAAGATAGACAGAGGGAAGGTGGTAGCCATCTAGGGCAGAAGGATTTGGGGTTGTTTTTTCTTTTCTTTTCTGGTTGTTGTTGCTTGAATTATTATAATTTTTTTTTGAGGTGAGGTTTCACAATGTAGCCCTGGCTGTCCTGGAACTCACGATGTAGCAGACATGTTAAACTAGATTGACTGACCTTCCTCTGCCTCTCCAGTGTGGGCATTAAAATTTACCACCATGGCTGCCTGCATCAGGAATTGGAATTATACATGTGTTCCCGTGTCTCTATCTTTTTGTATCTTCAGAATACTTATTACACACTACAACAGTCTTTTGTTGATTCTTATATTTTGTCACATTAATAGGATAAGAATCTAACTGCCATAGGGACACATCTGTATCGTTTCATGTAAAATATCAGCAATGAGGTCTGCAGAAAGGAGAACTGATCCACCAGAAAGATTGCTCAGAAGGTTCTAACATCATGGTTACTAAAATAAAAAGGCATAATTAGTTCACCTGGGACATTTGTGACTCTTTAAAAAATGATTTAGTATTGCAAATCCCTATAAGGAAAACTAGATTAAAGAAAGCAGAAATTAATGTAGAGAACGTCAAATGTATTTTAATAGAGATATTCTCACTGAAACACTAGAAATAATACTGGCTTGGGGAATGCCAGAAACATAAACAGCAAGTAGGAAGCATTGGACTGGCTACGGTATTGTTTATAATCTGTTCTATATATAAATAAAAATTCTAACAGTGATGTCTAGGAAAGAAAGGATATTTTATTGGGTTAGGGTCAACCTACAACTATGAGAATGGAAAGTTAATAGATACTTTGGTAAAGGCCATAGTTAAGTGTCTACTGTGTTTTTATGAACATTTAATTCATAAATATTCATTTAGTATTTTATTCATGTCAAATTTAAATTAGATAAATTTGGAAGAAATAATGATGTAATGCCAAAGGCTCCTACCTGATATAGTAAAGGTGGGGTTTGAATTTTAAAGCTTTAGATCCCTTTTTAAGGTCTAACATAAGGTTTAAAGATATTTAGAATCTTATACATTTTTAATGCTAGAGATTATTTCTTAAATGTGTATGTTAGATCATGCGATGGTAAATCTATAATCTATAAAATTACTAAAAGACCACACTGCACTCTCCGGAGATATATAACTACTGCTCTGATAAAAATAAATTTAAAATGCATCTGGGTGCATGACTATAATCATGGGACTCACAAACAAAGACAGGAGGCCAAAACCAGCTAGTGTTACATAAAGTAGGTCCTCAGAGTTACAAAAGCTGGATCTATGCTGCAATGACAGGGCACATATTAGCATAAGGCTTCAATTTCAATCCCCAACACTGTAGAATAGTTAACCAATTAAAGGACCTAAAATCAAATTAGAAGAAACATGGCATGGCAAGAGAGGATGAAAATCAGAGAGCAGGATGGGGTGAGAATATATGGTGGAATCCAGTCTAATCTCACACACGAAAGACACCTCTCTTGGATCATTTAAAAACTGCATGGATAGGTAAGTCAATAGGCACAATATTAGACAAGAGAAATAGCTGCTGGAATTCTCCTGCATAGCTTATAATAGTGCATTATGTGCCTAAAACAAAAGAGATTTGGGATGTACAAACTATAAAGAAATTATATAAATGTAAAGATGAAATGTGTTTATAATTTTTTGCATTGATCATTAGACAATAAATACATTAATCAAAACTTTGTGTAGCAATTCATAAAATTTAGACATTTTATAAAAAATTAAAATAAGCAAAAAAATTAAGTGAGCTCTCAGACAATGAAATGACTGAACACTTTTGTGAACTCTTGGTAAACATATTGCTAAAGCAACAAAATTCACTAAATAACCATGGAGATATAGACGGGGTTACATGCTTTCTCAGCAACCGGTGATCAAATTTTTGTTAGATAGCAAGTGTGGCATTATCAGAACATGGTTTAAGTAACTGAAAATTTTTTTGTCCGTTGCCTTCACTTTATTTATCCATTACTTAAAATTGTTTAATGTCTTTTCACAAGTAATTCTTCCAACAAAATACGCATTGTTAAACAATGGTTTGACCATGTCACAAAAAAAAATGTATGGATGTGGAATTCACTAAAACCTGACTTGATTTAAATACTGTAACAGTTCATAGCTATCTTCTAAGTGTTAGCAAAGCATGAGTCAAATATGCATTGTAGATAAAAATTAATGTGTCTCCTATTTATAATTGGTTGGCTTTGAAATTAAAAGACAAGCAGGGAACTAATGATTTTGTAATTTATTCCATCTAACACAACATACCGCCAAGTCTCAGAATCCCTTTACCAAAGAGAATGTTGAGTGTTTGCATAATTATTCTAAATTTCATCAAATCGTTCAGCTAGTATTTATTTAGTCTCTACTCCGTGTCTGGGCTTACTTTAGGAAATGGGTAGAGAGCAGTAAATAAAGATAAAATGCCTAACCTCCTATTGCTTATGACTCAGTGGGAAAAGACAATTTATGAAAACAAACAAAAGCCTAAACAAATAATGTGCAATAAAAAGTCAAAAGTGGAAGAATAATCAAAGTGAGCAGAATGAGAATGGGATATTACTGCAGGTTCAGAAAGGCCTCTTCGAGAGAGGCTTTTGAGCAGAATCTGGAATAAAGAGAGAAAGTAAGATCTCTAGATATCTGAAAGAAAAGAATTGGGGTAGTGACAGCAGAAGAGGAGTTATCTGGTGTACTTATGGAAGAGCAATAAGTTTATTTAGCCAAGCAAAGAGGAGCTGACAGGAGTCAGGTGGTAAGAGCCTCGTAGACCTTAAAGGAATTTGGGCAGGGAAGTCATGGAGTATGAAGGATAACATGTGCTATTACTGGGGGAACCATAAGAAGATAGAGAAGTCAATAAGAGGCAAAGGTCTGTTCATCAGTACTAGAGCAGGCTAGGGGAAAGACAATGCCAGTGAAATCCAGAAATTCAGCAAAAGAACAAAGAGGAGGTGGCCATAAGAATGTGGGGTTTCTACATATTCTGCAATTCCTATTAGATAGGGGGTTGTGAGATAGGAAGGAAGACTAAGAACAACTTGAATATTCAGCATTTGTAATGGCAACACAAAGGATTCTGAAAGAAAATAAAGCACCCCTGTCATAACTTATTAGGGTATGAAATAGACATGAGTGTACACATGAGCCATGGGGAAAACATGAAAAGGTCCTCTGGATTGTAGAAGAGGCCTGAAGTCTACCTTAGAATGTGAAATTTCAGGAAATGCTGAAGGCACCTTGACCCATTCTCTCTACCACAAAATCCACTGGACTTTTAAGGTGTGCTTCCCCAGCACAGAAATGAATTACCAACTAATATGGGACCATCTTATCTCTGACCCTTAAATATAAGTTAGGAGTTACAAACCAAAAGAAAAGTGAAATTTCCTTGCCAATCTTGCTTTTCCTGTAAGGGTGATCCAAAGCCAGACCTGAATTCTTCTCAGCAGGAGAGCTGAGCTACCTAATTGGCTATATATTTTAAAGTGTGGGTTGTTGGATATTCTCCTGAGTCTTCCTCGTTCATTATTTTTTCCTCCTCCTCCTCCTCCTCCTCCTCCTCCTCTTCTTTCTTTCTTTCTTTCTTTCTTTCTTTCTTTCTTTCTTTCTTTCTTTCTTTCTTTCTTCTTTTTCATCTCTTAATGAAACTGTGACTTTCTTTGGTCTCTGAAATGTTCTTCTTTCCTGAATGAAGGTGTCAGTGGGTTGCATGATATCGGCCACTATTCTACCTCTGCCATATTAACTTTCAATGTTTCTATTGAAGTCTCAAAAAGATGGAGTCGCAGAAGGATCCTAACCCCCCCACCAAAATAAAACCAGCATAGAGCCAGAGCATGCAAAATAGATATGCACTAAGTATATGGCTGTTTGCATTAATCAAGGTTTGTTCAGGAAGGAACCAGGGACAAACAAATGCAGCGCTGAAGAGGTCTACAAGAATCCTTTCTTTTCCCATGTTACATGATGGCTACAGAATAGCTAAGGCCCAGAATATTCTATTCCTCATGTAGTCTCCACCCCAGAACAATGACTTAAAAAAAATGAAAAGAAAGAAAGAAACAACCTCTGTCTAAAGAGAAAAGAGCCAGAGTGGAAACACAATGTTTACTAAGGTCTCTCTGAATGTGATGTTTGACACACATTCATAGTCCATTAGTAAAAGCAAAATAAATGGCTTGATTTTTGAGTTATGGTAGTTATACAGGTTACAGAGAGTTAATTGAGAGTCTTGTGGGAGGCAGTGGCAATACCCAAATCCAATGAGAAAGGGGGAAAATGACTAGAGATTATAATACATTTACCACATTGAGTTACTGTGCATGTTCCACCATCATGGAATAGTTCTCCTTTTAAAATGCAGTTTATTAACTTCTCAGATGGAAGCTTATATTAATATGTAAGTTAAATATTATTTATTGGTTAACTACTTATTTTCCAGCCAAGATAGGAGTTGGGGAAGTCTAAGTGCCTACCCTTAAGCTAATAATAAGCATGGGCACACACACATCAAACTAAATTAAACCTCATTTCCATTATTTGAGAAATGACAATGAATCCAAAGGTAATTGTAACATTTCAGTGTTGTAATAAGGACGGCGGGCCGCTTTCCCCGGCACCCGGCCACCCACAGGCTAGCTTAGCTTATGCCCCAAAATAATTACGCGGAAACTGTATTCTTTTAAACACTGCTTGGCCCATTTCTACCTAGCCTCTTCTCAGCTAACTCTCGCACCTGGACCAGCCCATTTCTTATAATCTGTGTAGCCCACGAGATGCGCTTACCAGGAAAGATCTTAACCTGCGTCTGCCTGGAGTGGGAGAATCATGGCGACTCCCTGATTCAGCTTCTTTTTCCCAGCATTCTGTTCTGTTTTCTCCGCCTACCTAAGGGTTGGCCTATCAAATGGGTCTAGGCAGTTTCTTTATTAATAAGAAATCACTCCCACATCATTTCAGTAAACATTATTTCACTGTGGATAATACTTAATAGGAACAAGAACAATGAGCCCTATAATATCCATTGCTAACATACTAGATCCCAATTTGATAAGGAACACATCATTTCCTTGCCAAGATTACTTAAAATCGACATATCTCCTTCTTTATTAGATTAATGGCTGGACCCAGCAATACCACTCTTGGGAATATACCCAAGAGAGGCCCTATCATACAACAAAAGTATATCCCCATCGAATCTTTTGACAGTTAGAATTATCTCAAACTATTTGTACACTACAGCCAATAAAAGGTTCAGAATTAATTGAACAACTAAATTCAAGTGAAATCTTCAGAACAACAATTTATCTAGAATTCCATGGAATCCATTAAGATTATATATATAAATCTGCCACATTTCCATCATTCTCAGTGACCACTCTCCTTTGTAAAACTCCCTGCCTTGAAGGAAGAACTTAATCTACTGAATAGTCATTCTGTTTAAAAATTAGTATTGGACATGTTCTACAAGTTGACAAATCTGTTAAAATACCTGCTCTTTTTGTTTCTGGAGCCACTGGATTCTTCCATGAAAAGACAATGGTGGTGTCTCTGTGGTTTTCAGTATCCATTCTCAAATGCTTATGTAATACAGCTATAAGTAACAAGAAAGGAGCAGTTCCTATTTCTTTCTCTGACTTACTAGTGTAACTGGAAGATCAAACACAAATCAAAATCCTTCAGTCCTATCAAACACACACACAAATATATGCCACACAAATACACAGACACACACACACACACACACACACACACTACATGATGGTATCTCCTCCAAGTTAAGAATCTGATTGTCAACAATCTCAGGTTGCCGCCCAAGTTACAGTTAAGAATTCAAGGTGCAGAATTCTTTTATTGTGCTCTGAAAAGAGAGCCTTGGCATTAAAAGTCAATTGTAATTTTTCACTAGCACAAAACAAATTTTTCCTCAGATGTTGCTTTCAGCTCTCACCTCTATATTCCCCTGTTGACAGTAGATCATGACAGTCCTTAGTGAAAAATAAAGAAAATTTGTCTTGGGGTGATGTTCATCATAATACTTCAAGAAGGTATGGCAGGGGAGGGCCATCATAGCACGAAGATTCTCAGGAAGGTCAAGGGGACTTTGAATCCAAATCCATACTGGGTAGGCATGGTCTTACATGGCAAGCAGACCACAGCCCTAGTATCACAGGAATGCTAAACAATCTGAAATAACCTTCCGGTCAACCTTCTGATTAAACATAGAATCACTTTAAAATTTAATTATGTTGGAATTCCAGCTTTGTATAGTGTTTTAAAATAACTCCTTAAGTAAATTTATAAAAATTTGTGTTCTTCCCACCTCCTCCCCAGTCTTTAACGTTATCTTTTGTTGGACAGTTTCTGTTGGCCACATTTTTGCTGAGGTACAGACAAATGTAGTGTTTTTAAAAAAACTATAAATTTAGGACAGTGAGAATTGATAAATCTCATTTTATTTTGATGGAACACCTTTGATAACTTGACATTTCTTGTTCACATAATCCTTCTGACTATATCACTGATCTCCTCAGAGTGCTCGTGGTAGCATACAGGGACACTGAGGAAGCCCAGATTGCAATGTTGCCAAAAGACCAGTTTTAATCTAATTAGGATATGCACTCCTTCAGTGACAGCTACATAAACACTCTGATAATATCCACAGTGGCAGCTTTGTCAATACCTCCCCCCAGAATTTTCAGATTTATAACAGAAACCAGAAAACTCTTGATGCTCTGACACTCGCAGATCTTGCCATATCAACAACATTTTTCCCTTGCCTCTGCCCCAGTGGAGGGCACCAATGCCTCTTGATCTAATCACCTCCTAAACACTGACAGATTATTATTAAAGTATGGCTGGCAACCCTGATCATTAATTATAATCTTGTGCACATATGCAGTGTGATTGCAGGAAATAATCAGCTTTGTCTGCCAAATTGGCAACATTTAGAAGCTAATTTGTTATGACAAAGCATCAGAGATATTTAAACAACAAAATGCAGGCTTTGCTGCTCTGGTCATTCTGTTGAAATACCAGATAGCATCATTAAAAAGTAGTTAAAGTGTCCAGAGAATAGCTCTCCACCTATCTCCACAAGCTTCCTTCCAAGTGTAATTAGCAAAGTGTTATATATTCACCTCCAGGAGTCCACAGTTTGCATACTGGAGACTCCCTACCCAAGAGACTCTCCTTGAGAGGAATGCTGACTCCCATGCCCAGAAGACCAGAAGGTTGATTCCAGGTGTGCTAAGAGTGAAGAATAAGGTAGCTGGTTTTCTGCTGGGAAACATTAGCATGTATCTCCTTGATGCATTCAGGAAGTGTGGCTGAAGATGGGCAACGGTGTGTGACACAGAGAAGAGGCATTGAAGGAAATCACTTACTCTGTGTCCCCAGTCCTCCAGTGGAAGACGGCGCCATTTGAGAACACTGAGGCACACAGTGTGCATTTCTCTGTCTTCCGGCATCCCAATGCAATCCTTCTAAGAGAGCGTTTCTCCCTAAATAATGTAGGTAACTTGTCAATTCAATGTCTTTCCTCTACCACTTCCTTTTATCTCCCCTCAGACAAACACACACACACCAGCTGAATAAGGCACAAGTTAGGTCCATATCGCTAACACCCCTAAAGATAGACAGACTCAAATATTTTGTTTCATTCCTTTTGTGTATAAATTATAAAAAAATATTATACATTTCCTTTTAGGAATTCTGATTATTAGACACTATTTGTTTTATATTGAAAATAAAGTAGATAAAAATAAAAACATTCCAATAATACAACTTTTAAAGTGAAAGTAATAACTGTTGTTTGGACCACTTCCCACCCCCCCCCAATCTGCTTCTTTCTTCAAAAGTCATATATAGTTATCCTTCCAAGCCATCTCAGTTGGGTAAGTAATTTGGGGAAGAACATTTTAAACTTTACAGGCAGACCCTCCTTCCTTCCTTTTCCAGGCTGAACTACCCAGAGAAGCATTTACTATCTATTGTTCACTTAGGGCAACTCTTTGCGATGATAGCTGGGGGCCTGGTCAGCCCAGAGCCATGGCCATAGCTTGTTGGTGCTCTAGTGTGAAAAGATCCTTCCAAAGTCAGATGCTGCCAATGTGATGATACTAGAACATGGAGCTGTCAGTAGAGTTGATGGCAAGGGATCCCATTTGGTACTGGGATGAGACCCTTATTTAAAATTTTAACATACCCTTTGCTTAGCTCATCTTTGCCAACTACTGCCATTTGAGGAAACAGCAAGAGGTTCCCAGCTGGAATCTATAATCCTGACCTCCTGCTTCAAAGCTGTGAAAAATAAATTTCTAAAGGAATTCTCTAATTTCTGGTAGTCTATTACAGTGAAAACTACTAAAACAACTGGTGAGCCATTATACCTATTTCTGAAGCATATTTAGCAGGTCCATTTGGCTTTCAAACCTAGCCAAATTAGCATTTCTAATTGTAAAACTGACATTCCGATATCTGTTTAACAACCTTGCATTTTATCTCATTTTCTGAGAAAACTGGCAAGGAAATTGAGTGTTACCTGTTGGCCATCCATAAAGGTTAGACTATTTCTAGATAGCCCAGGAAAACTAAATACCAAGAGATTCAGAGAATCAGCATATTCTCTGGAGAAGCTTCTAGCAAGTAAGGATGAAGAAGGCCTGCTGTGCCCTGGAGGCCTCACCTCTAGCTGGATGGTTGCTCAAGCCTGTAGTGAGCCACTTCCTCCAACTTGTTTATTAGTAAAGAAGTCCATTTCGGGGGCTCCTTTAGTTTTTCTTTATTTTTGCCTTCAACTATTACTTTTTCCAGAATCTGGATGAGAGGTTTTCTGTTTTTTGTTTTTTGGATTTTAGAGACAGGGTTTCTCTGTAGCTTTGGTGCCTGTCCTGGAATTAGCTCTTGTAAACCAGCCTGGCCTTGAACTCACAGAGATCCACCTGCATGAGAGGTTTTCTAAGAATAAAAGTTAAAATAATTAGGAAAGTATTAAAGAAAAAGCCACAGACCTAGTGTCCAAGCTTATCAGATACCTTTCTCTTTTCTTCATTGTCCATAACAACTTGGCCCAGAATTGGATGAACAGCTTTTGTTTCATGACGCTCTTCATTTAGGCCTGGCTTAAATGCTGTATTATAGTTTAAAGGGTGATCAAGTATCATAAGTCATGTCTTCACTATAGTCTGTATTGAATTTGTGTCAGGCCTCAACTTAAGAACTTTTAGGAATGGGCTTATTCTGTTTCTTAGCTATAGTCATTTTATGTGATTTTATTCAATATTTTTTTAAAATATAATATATATGTTCTCTCTCTCCTCTCTTTCTCCTTCCCCTTTTCAAACCTAATCCCTCCTCTGAAAGCAGTACTTGCATAATGCTTGTATACATTAATTCTTTTAGCCTATCACATCCATACCCATAACAGGTTTCTTGCCTAGATCTGTCCACACACTCTGATCAGAAACCTTTATATGAGATTCAACATAAATCAGCCAGAGGAAAAGGGCCATTTATTGTTGCTCATTTTATTATTTTTACTCTTTTCTCTTTACTCTTTCGGGGTCTACCCAACCAGCTTCCAAATAAATCACACACAGAGGCTTATTATTATTTACAAATGACTGGTCTTGGCTTTGCTTTTTTTCTGATGTGGGATTCCCCTCTTTAGGTTGTGAATATGTTTTATTACCATTGGTTAATAAAGGAACTGCTTTGGCCCATGGAAGGGCAGAATGTAGCAAGGTAGGACATCTAGGCAGAAATAAAGTAGGAAAGAAAGCAGACTCAGGTAGATGACATGTAGCTGCCAATGGAGATAGATGCCAGAACATTACTGGTAAGTTACAGCCTCATGGCTATACACAGATTAAAAGAAATAGTTTAATTTAAGATGTAAGAGCTAGCTCGAAATATGCCTGAGCCCTCAGTCAAACAGTGTTGTAATTAATATAGTTTCTATATGATTATTCATGCCTGGGCAGCCAGGAAATGAAAGTACAGTCTCTGTTTATATATTTCTAGTCAGCTTTCCTTAACTTAAATTATCCTGGCTACCTTTTGGCCTCTGGGCCTTTCCCTTTTACTTCTGTATATCTTACTTTCACTCTTACTCCAAGTCTTGCTATGTAGCTGAGTGACTGGCCCTAGCATCCTCCTCTCCTTGTTCTCTTGTTCCTTCTCCTCTCTTCCCATATTTCTCCTAGTTATTCTCTCTGCCTGCCAAGCTTGCCCATCCTTCCTCCTGCCTCGCTATTGGCCATTCAGCTCTTTTTTAGAACCCTCAGGTGTTTTAGACAGGTAAAGAATCCCATCTTCACAGAGTTAAACAAATGCAGCATGAACAAAAGCAACACACCGTAAAATAACATTCCACAGCGGCCATTCCATCTGCTTTCGAACTTGCCGGTCCACCTATCCCCAGATGACTGTCAGCTGAGCACCTTCATGTGGTACTCACATGAAGCACCACACTTCATTAATTTTTTATTTTATTTTTTTATTTTTATATGGTTAGTTTTTGAAAGAGTTTTGAATGAAGGTGGCCACACTGAAGCATAACCAGCATGTCCCAGCTGATGCCTTCCCAAAAGGAAAACCCAATAACCTGAGAAAATCAGTGGAGATTTTTAAGCCCCTAGTCTTGGGTTGCTTTTGGAACGGCCATGAATATTTGATGCATTTTCTTGCAATGTTCATTGACAAACCCGAGTGTCATCTGTCACCCATCTACTCAAAGGACAGTGGCAAATTGTCATTATAGCTGGAAGGAGACCTGAAGTCTACATGGTCACTGTCATGCCTAAGCCCCACACTGGATAGTTCCTAGCTCTCAATTTTTCCTAACTCCTTACCACTTTCTGGCATGAACCAAACTATAATCATTATGGCTTGTGTTACTCAAACCAGTCACCAAATAGCGTGAGGGCTTGGGCACAGCTCACATCCCTCTAGAATTCCCTTTTGCCAACTTACATTTTTATCTCAGCTGAAATTTTTCCTTTTCAGATGGGTCTTAAACTGATGTATCTAAAACAAATGAAAAAACAAACAAACAATAAACAACATAGCGGATACCTTTGGTCTGTACTCAGCTATGTTTTTATGCCTTATACATATCTTTACTTGATATCATGGAATGACATGTGTTGTTTGCTACTTAGATCTGGCCTTAAATAGAAAATGTGCTCTCTGAGTGTGTGACTGTGGGGAGGGGTGTATTTTTCTTAACTGCTATTTTTGTAACCCCTAGAATAGTACCTGGTCTAAGCAGATTGCTATGGGAATGACTGGTATGTGTAGTTGCCTGAAGCACAGCATCGGTAAAGAATAACAGTAAAAATCAAGCTTTAATAGGAAGAGAGATGACAACAGTAAAACAAAGGAGGAATCAGACATGGTCAGAGCTCTGCCTTCCTTTCGGAATCTCTCTTCTGGATCTGCGTACCTATTACCAGTCTTTGTGTTCTCCACTCCCATCAGCTTGAACTTGCAGCCTTAGTTGAGAATTTTGACTAGATTGTAGCAGGTGTGTTGACCAACCCAAGACCGAGAAGTTCCTGGGTGTTGAATCCTTCTAAGGGTGGCACATCACCACCTTTCCGATACCAATTTCCTCTTTCAAAAACTAACCATATAAAAAATAAAATAAAAAATTAAAAAAAAACAAGCATAGTTATAACCAATGTCCCAGAGCACACAGGAGGTCCAGATGATGGCCTGAAATCAGGCTCTGCCATGTTTTTTTTTTCCTTCTTCCTGTCTCATGTCCTTTATTGACAGTTTCATCGTGTATATTTTTCTCAGCAAACACCAGAAATATTTTCTCACAGTGTGCTTCTTGGAAATTCAGTCTAAAGAAGGAGTTCCTCCTTGATATGTACCACAAAGATATTTCTAATGTGTGTGTAAGGAGATAATACTTGTTGGTGTCAAGTACTTGGGATTTTATTTGTATTATCTATCCTCCTGCAGTAAGTATTTATGTTTGAGAAGTATGCTCAGTCAGCAGAAGATACTGTCATAAACTGGAGGCAGAGGGACCTGTGAGACTGCTGCAGTAGTGAAGATCTTACAAGAACAACAAGGTTTTACACATTCATTCATTGGCACATTCACAGACCACTTAGAATATACTCTTTCCACTTGTTGGCAATAGCTTCCTATTTCAAATCATTATTGATAAGTGTTAGAAATCGGGATTTAGGAGCTGGAGAGAGAGCTCAGTCAGTAAAGAGCTTACCTTACAAGCATCAGGGCCCGAGTGATCCCTAGCATCCATGTAAAAACTGCAATCACTTCTCTATTTTGGGGATTGCATGTAATCTCCCAAACAAAGATGTGATTATAGAGGTTCAAAGGCTGCCAACCAGCTAGTCCAGTTAAATCAGTAAACCCCAGGTACCATAAGATCCTGTTTCAAAACATAAGGTGTGGTTCACCCACAGTCAGGGTCTATGATGCCCGTGGCTGTGGTGTCACTGAAGGCCACACAGGTGCACAAGGTCTAGACTGTCTCCTGTGACCATGTTGGTGTTGGAGGGCTGAGATGTCACTAGGACCATGGTATCATCTAGGCCAGGGCTGCTGCTGAGGGCCATACCTGAATCCATGAGCCTACTACAGCCAGTGTCAATGTTGATGTCCATGGCCCATGTGCCCATGGTCTAGGCCACAACCTGTAGCTATGTAGGCACTCAAAGCCCATGTGCCCATCATTACATTGACAAACTGAGTTACCTGCCCTGCAACACAGGGCCAAGATATTGTCTGGGCCTAGGCTATTGCCATAGGTCATATCTGCATCTGCAGCCTAACAGCAGCCAAGGTCTGGGCTAATGACCATGGCTCATGTTACCATAGTAGGTGCTGTGGGATGGTCTTTCTGTATGCCATGAATATGTGTTGCTCTCATTGGTTGATAAATAAAGCTGCTTTGGCCTATGGCAAGGCAGGATAGAGCCAGGTGGAAAATACAAGCAGAGATACAGCAGAAGGGCAGAGTCTGGTAGATGTTAGCTAGATGCTGAGGAAAAAAGACATATGGAAAATGAGATAGCAAGTCATGAACCATGTGGCAAAGAATAGATAAGAAATATGGATTAATTTAAATATAAGAGCTAGCTTATAATAAGCTTTATCCATTAGCCAAGTATTAATTGTAATAGTAAGCCTCTGAGTGGTTATTTGGGAACTGCTATGTGTGAAAGAAACCTCCAATTACACATAGAAACCATTTATGTTGAAATCCAAGGGCTGACCCTTGCCAGACACTGCAGCAGGAGTGTTTAAGCCATGGCCATGTGGCGATACACAGATTAATAGACATTGGTTAAATTAAGATGTAAGAACTAGACAATAAGAAGTTAGCGCTAATGGGCCAAGAATGTTTTAATTAATACAATTTCTGTGTGGTTATTTTTGGGCTAAGCTAGCCGGGCAGTTGAGACAAACAAGCAGGCCCTCCTTCCAACACAGGAGAACTGGTCCTGTACCCTCATGGCAGAGCTGACAATCCCCACTCCTCATTCAGGAGAGATGGCTCCACCCCTCACTACAGGTGTGGGAGAGATGGCGCCTATGGCATGGGCCTAGGAGAGCTGACTCTGCTCCTCTCCTTAAGGGTGATCCTAGTGGCCCAGACCAACCAACTCAGCTACCACTTAGACCCTCATTCTGGGCCTTGGGTTGGCCCACCCAAACATCTACCCCATTTATGACCTGTGAAGTTCGCTAAGGGACTGTTCCTGTGGAACAATAGCCATGGCATCTCCATGACTCTGGGTGGGATATCTGAGAAGGATTTCAGTGAGGGCCCAGTGATGATGGTGTGCCATGAACCAGACCAATATTTCATGTAATGACCATTTTGTGGGTAGGGATGGTTGTGACACACTCTAGCTCCTGATGATATTAGGATGAATGAAGAGGTGTTAAAAAGATGGAGAAGCAAGATGATTCTTTTGTTTGTTTTGTCTTTTTAATTAACTTTTGGAAGGTATACTTCAAGGGTGTGGGGAAAATATGGAGGGACTGAGAAATGAGTGGTATTGGGGTGCATGATGTGAAATTTACAAAGAATCATTAAAGAATTCTATAAAAAGAAAGGAAGGAAGAATGGAAAGAAGGAAAGAGGGAGGGAGGAAGAAAACCAAAGTAAACCAAAATTAAGGTGGCGAGTGGCAGGCAGACTAAGAGAATTGGTGGTGATCTCCAAGTTCACACAGGAGCATGCATATTCTCTCTCTCTCTCTCTCTCTCTCTCTCTCTCTCTCTCTCTCTCTC